>NW_027477354.1:0-79325 GCF_051020955.1 Megalopta genalis | reverse complement strand
CTAAATCATGTGTTTCGCATGAAATTTAAGCTAAACCGTTTGTTTCGTATGTATTTTGAAGCTATATCATGTGCCTCGCATGAATTTGAAGCTAATTAATGTGTTTCGAATGAATTTGAAGCTAAATCACGTGTTTAGCATGAATTCGAAGCTAAATCATGTGTTTCGCATCAATTTCAAGCTCATTCATGTGTTTCAAATGATTTTGAAGCTAAGTCGATTGTTTCGTATGCATTTGGAGCTAAATCATGTGTCTCGCATGAAATTGAAGCTCAGTCACGTGTTTCGCATGAATTCGAAGCTAAATCGTTTGTTTCGTATGCATTTGAAGCTAAATCATGTATCTCGCATGGATTTGAAGCTAAATAATGTGTTTAGCATGAATTTGAAGCAAAATCATGTGTATCGCATGAAATCGAAGCTGAATCATGTGTTTCACATTAATTTGAAACTAAATCATGTGTCTCGCATGAATTTGGAGCTAATTCATGTGTTTCGAATGATTTGAAGCTAAATCACGTGTTTCGCATGAATTCGAAGCTAAATCATGTGTTTCGCATGAATTTGAAACTAAATCACGTGTCTCGCATGACTTCGAAGCTAAATCATGTGTTTCGCATGAATTTTAAGCTAAATCGTTTGTTTCGCATGAATTTTAAGTTAAGTCGTTTGTTTCTCATGAATTTGAATCTAAATCATGTATCTCGCATGAATCTGAAGCTAATTCATGTGTTTCGAATGAATTGAAGCTAACTCGATTGTTTCGTATGCATTTGAAGCTAAAACATGTGTTTTGCATGAATTCGTAGCTAAATCATGTTTTTCGCATGAATTTTAAGCTAAATCATTTGTTTCGCATGAATTTGAAGCTGTATCATGTATGTAGCAAGAATATGAAGCTAATTCATGTGTTTCGAATCAATTTGAAGCTAAATCGTTTGTTTCGTATGCATTTGAAGATAAATCATATATTGCGCATAGATTTGAAGCTGAATTATGTGTTTCGCACGAATTCGAAGCTAAATCATATGCTTCGCATGAAATTTAAGCTAAACCGTTTGTTTCGTATGTATTTGAAGCTATATCATGTGCCTCGCATGAATTTGAATCTAATTCATGTGTTTCGAATGAATTTGAAGCTAAATCACGTGTTTCGCATGAATTCGAAGCTAAATCATGTGTTTCGCATGAATTTGAAACTAAATCACGTGTCTCGCATGACTTCGAAGCTGAACCATGTGTTTCGCATGAAATTTAAGCTAAACCGTTTGTTTCGTATGCATTTGAAGCTAAATCATGTATCTCGCATGGATTTGAAGCTAAATAATGTGTTTAGCATGAATTTGAAGCAAAATCATGTGTTTCGCATGAATTCGAAGCTGAATCATGTGTTTCACATGAATTTGAAACTAAATCATGTGTCTCGCATGAATTTGGAGCTCAGTCACGTGTTTCGCATGAATTCGAAGCTAAATCGTTTGTTTCGTATGCATTTGAAGCTAAATCATGTATCTCGCATGAATTTGAAGCTAATTCATGTGTTTTGCATGAAATTGAAACTAAATCACGTGTCTTTCATGACTTCGAAGCTAAATCATGTGTTTCGCATGAATTTTAAACTAAACCGTTTGTTTCACATGACTTTGAAGCTAAATCATGTGTCTCGCTTGAATTTGAAGCTAATTCATGTGTTTCGAATGTATTTGAAGCTTACTCGCTTGTTTCGTATGAATTTGAAGCTAAATCATGTATATCGCATAGATTTGAAGCTACATTATGTGTTTCGCATGAAATCGAACCTGAATCATTTGTTTCGCACGAAATTAGAGCTAAATTGTTTGTTTCGTATGCATTTGAAGCTAAATCATTATTTCGCATAGATTTGAAGCTATATATTGTGTTTCGTATGAATTCGAAACTGGAACATGCGGTTCGCATGAATTTTAACCTAAATCGTTTGTTTCGCGAGAATATGAACCTATATCATATGTCTCGAATGAATTTGAAGCTCAGTCACGTGTGTCGCATGAATACGAAGCTAAATCGTTTGTTTCGTATGCATTTGAAGCTAAATCATGTGTCCGGCATGAACTTGAAGCTCAGTCACGTGTGTCGCATGAATACGAAGCTAAATCGTTTGTTTCATATGCATTTGAAGCTAAATCATGTATCTCGCATGGATTTGAAGCTAAATAATGTGTTTATCATGAATTTGAAGCAAAATCATGTGTTTCGCATGAAATCGAAGCTGAATCATGTGTTTCACATGAATTTGAAACTAAATCATGTGTCTCGCATGAATTTGGAGCTAATTGATGTGTTTCGAATCAATTTGCAGCTAAATGGTTTGTATCGTATGCATTTGAAGTTAAATCATGTATTTCGTATAGATTTGAAGCTAAATAATGTGTTTCGCATGAATTTGAAGTTAAATCATATGATTCACATGAATTCGAAGCTGAATAATGCGTTTCGCATGAATTTGAAGCTAAATCATGTATCTCGCATGAATCTGAAGCTAATTCAAGTGTTTCGAATGAATTTGAAGCTAACTCGATTGTTTCGTATGCATTTGAAGCTAAAACATGTGTTTTGCATGAATTCGTAGCTAAATCATGTTTTTCGCATGAATTTTAAGCTAAATCATTTGTTTCGCATGAATTTGAAGCTGTATCATGTATGTAGCAAGAATATGAAGCTAATTCATGTGTTTCGAATTAATTTGAAGCTAAATCGTTTGTTTCGTATGCATTTGAAGATAAATCATATATTGCGCATAGATTTGAAGCTGAATTATGTGTTTCGCACGAATTCGAAGCTAAATCATATGTTTCGCATGAAATTTAAGCTAAACCGTTTGTTTCGTATGTATTTGAAGCTATATCATGTGCCTCGCATGAATTTGAATGTAATTCATGTGTTTCGAATGAATTTGAAGCTAAATCACGTGTTTCGCATGAATTCGAAGCTAAATCATGTGTTTCGCATTAATTTGAAACTAACTCACGTGTCTCGCATGACTTCGAAGCTGAACCATGTGTTTCGCATGAATTTGAAGCTAAATATTGTGTTGCGCATGAATCCGAAGCTGAATAATGCGTTTCGCCTGAATTTGAAGCAAAATCGCGTATTGCGCATGAATTCGAAGCTTAATCATGTGTTTCACATGAATTTGAAACTAAATCATGTGTCTCGCATGAATCTGGAGAAAATTCATGCGTTTCGAATGAATTTGAAGCTAAATCGTTTGTTTCGTATGCATTTGAAGTTAAATCATGTATTTCGCATAGATTTGAAGCTAAATAATGTGTTTCGCATGAATTCGAAGTTAAATCATATGTTTCGCACGAATTCGAAGCTTAATCATGTGCTTCGCATGAAATTTAAGCTAAACCATTTGTTTCGTACGAATTTGAAGCTATATCATGTATCTCGCATGAATTTGATGCTAATTCATGTGTTTCGCATGAAATTGAAACTAAATCACGTGTCTCTCATGACTTCGAAGCTAAATCATGTGTTTCGCATTAATTTTAAACTAAACCGTTTGTTTCACATGACTTTGAAACTAAATCATGTGTCTCGCCTGAATATGAAGCTAATTCATGTGTTTCGAATCAATTTGAAGCTAAATCGTTTGTTTCGTATGCATTTGAAGATAAATCATATATTACGCATAGATTTGAAGCTGAATTATGTGTTTCGCACGAATTCGAAGCTAAATCATATGTTTCGCATGAAATTTAAGCTAAACCGTTTGTTTCATATGCTTTTGAAGCCAAATCATGTATCTCGTATGAATTCGATGCTAAATCATGTGTTTCGCATGAACTTCAAGCTAAATCGTTTATTTCGCATGAATTTGAATCTAAATCATGTGTCTCGCATGAATTTGGAGCTAATTCATGTGTTTCGAATGATTTGAAGATAAATCACGTGTTTCGCATGAATTCGAAGATAAATCATGTGTTTCGCATGAATTTGAAACTAAATCACGTGTCTCGCATGACTTCGAAGCTAAATCATGTGTTTCGCATGAATTTTAAGCTAAATCGTTTGTTTCTCATGAATTTGAAACTAAATCATATGTCTCGCATGAATGTGAAGCAAATTCATGTCTTTCGAATGAATTTGAAGCTAACTCGATTGTTTCGTATGCATTTGAAGCTAAATCATGTGTTTTGCATGAATGCGAAGCTAAATCATGTGTTTCGCATGAGTTTTAAGCTAAATCATTTGTTTCGCATGAATTTGAAGCTGTATCATGTATCTAGCATGAATATGAAGCTAATTCATTTGTTTCGAATCAATTTGAAGCTAAATCGTTTGTTTCGTATGCATTTGAAGATAAATCATATATTACGCATAGATTTGAAGCTGAATTATGTGTTTCGCACGAATTCGAAGCTAAATCATATGTTTCGCATCAAATTTAAGCTAAACCGTTTGTTACGTATGCATTTGAAGCCAAATCATGTATCTCGCATGGATTTGAAGCTAAATAATGTGTTTAGCATGAATTTGAAGCAAAATCATGTGTTTCGCATGAATTCGAAGCTTAATCATGTGTTTCGAATCAATTTGAAGCTAAATCGTTTGTTTCGCATGCATTTGAAGCTAAATCGTTTGTTTCGTATGCATTTGAAGCTCAATCATGTATTTCCCATACATTTGAAGCTAAATAATGTGTCTCGCAAGAATTTGAATCTAATTCATGTGTTTCGAATGAATTTGAAGCTACATCGTTTGTTTGGCACGAATTTGAAGCTCAGTCACGTGTTACGCATGAATTCGAAGCTGAATAATGTGTTTCGCATGAATTTTAAGCTAAATCGTTTGTTTCGAATGAATTTGTAGCTAACTCGATTGTTTCGTATGCATTTGAAGCTAAATCATGTATCACGCATGGATTTGAAACTAAATAATGTGTTTAGCATGAATTTGAAGCAAAATCATGTGTTTCGCATGAAATCGAAGCTGAATCATGTGTTTCACATTAATTTGAAACTAAATCATGTGTCTCGCATGAATTTGGAGCTAATTTACGTGTTTCGAATGATTTGAAGCTAAATCACGTGTTTCGCATGAATTCGAAGCTAAATCATGTGTTTCGCATGAATTTGAAACTAAATCTCGTGTCTCGCATGACTTCGAAGCTAAATCATGTGTTTCGCATGATTTTTAAGCTAAATCGTTTTTTTCTCATGAATTTGAAGCTAAATCATGTGTCTCGCATGAATTTGAAGCTAATTAATGTGTTTCGAATGAATTTGAAGCTAACTCGATTGTTTCGTATGCATTTGAAGCTAAATCATGTGTTCAGCATGAACTTGAAGCTCAGTCACGTGTGTCGCATGAATACGAAGCTAAATCGTTTGTTTCATATGCATTTGAAGCTAAATCATGTATATCGCATGGATTTGAAGCTAAATAATGTGTTTAGGCATGAATTTGAAGCAAAATCATGTGTTTCGCATGAATTTGAAACTAAATCATGTGTCTCGCATGAATTTGGAGCTAATTCATGTGTTTCGAATCAATTTGCAGCTAAATCGTTTGTTTCGTATGCATTTGAAGTTAAATCATGTATTTCGCATAGATTTGAAGCTAAATAATGTGTTTCGCATGAATTCGAAGTTAAATCATATGATTCACATGAATTCGAAGCTGAATAATGCGTTTCGCATGAATTTGAAGCTAAATCGCGTATTTCGCATGAATTCGAAGAGTCATGTGTCTCGAAACAATTTGAAGCTAAATCGTTTGTTTCACATGCATTTGAAGCTAAATCGTTTGTTTCGTATGCATTTGAAGCTAAATCATGTATTTCCCATACATTTGAAGCTAAATAATGTGTCTTGCATGAATTTGAATCTAATTCATGTGTTTCGAATGAATTTGAAGCTACATCGTTTGTTTGGCACGAATTTGAAGCTCAGTCACGTGTTACGCATGAATTCGAAGCCGAATAATGTGTTTCGCATGAATTTTAAGCTAAATCGTTTGTTTAGAATGCATTTGAAGCTAAATCATGTATATCGCATAGATTCGAAGCTAAATATTGTGTTGCGCATGAATTCGAAGCTGAATCATGTGTGTCGCCTGAATTTTAAGCTAAATCGTTTAGTTCGCATGAATATGAAGCTATATCATATGTCTCGCATGAATTTGAAGCTAATTCATGTGTTTCGCATGAATTTTAAGCTAAATCGCTTGTTTCGCATGAATTTGAACCTATATCACGTGTCTCGCAGGAATTCGAAGCTGAATCATGTGTACCGCATGAATTTGAAGCTATATCATGTGTTCCGCATACATTTGAAGCTGAATTATGTTTTGTATGAATTCGTAGCTAAATCATGTTCTTCGTATGTATTTGAAGGTAAAACATTTATCTCGCATGGATTTGAAACTAAATAGTGTGTTTCGCAATGAATTCGATGCTAAATCACGTTTTTCGCATGCATTCGGAGGTAAATCATGTGTTTCGCATGAATTTGAAGCTAAATCGTTTTTTTCGCATGAATTTGAAACTAAATCGATTGTTTCGCGTGAATATGCAGCTATATCACATGTCTCGCATGAATTTGAAGCTAATTGATGTCTTACGAATGAATTTGAAGCTAAATCACGCGTTGCGCATGAATTTGAAGCTAAATCACGTGTTTCAAATGAATTTGTAGCTAAATCATGTGTATCGAATGAATTCCAAGCTAAATCATGTGTATCGCTTGAATGTGAAGCTAATTCATGTGTTTCGAATGAATTTGAAACTAAATCACGTGTTTCGCATGAATTCGAAGCTTAATCATGTCTTTCGCATGAATTTGAAGCTCAGTCACGTGTTACGCATGAATTTGAAGCCAAATCACGTGTTTCGTATGAATTTGTAGCTAAATCGTTTGTTTCGTATGCATTTGAAGCTAAATCATGTATTTCGCATGAATTTGAAGCTAAATCATGTGTCTCGCTTGAATTTGAACCTAATTCATGTGTTTCTCATGAATTCGAAGCTTAATCATGTGTTTCGAATGAATTTGAAGCTTACTCGTTTGTTTCGTATGCATTTGAAGCTAAATCATGTATTTCGCATAGATTTGAAGCTAAATATTGTGTTGCGCATGAATTAGAAGCTTAATCATGTCTTTCGCATGAATTCGAATCTAAATCTTGTACTTCGTATGCATTTGAAGCTAAAACATATATTTCGCATCGATTTGAAGCTAAATAATGTGTTTCGCATGATTTCGATGCTAAATCATGGGTTTCGAACGAATTCAAAGCATAATCATGTGTTTCGCATTAATTTTAAAATAATCGTTTGTTTTTCATGAATTTGAAACTAATTCAGGTGTCTCGCATGAATTTGAAGCTAATTAATGTGTTTCGAATGAATTTGAAGCTAAATCGTTTGTTTCGTATGCAGTTGAATTTAAATCATGTATTTCGCTTGGATTTGATGCTAAATAATGTGTTATGCATGTATTTGAAGCTAAATTTCGTGCTTCGTACGAATTCGAAGCTAAATCATGTGCTTCGAATGAATTTTAAGCTAAATAGTTTGTTTCGCATGAATTTGAAGCTAAATTGTGTGTCTCACTTGAATTTGAACCTAATTCATGTGTTTCGAATGAATTCGATGCTAAATCACGTTTTTCGCATGAATTCGGAGGTAAATCATGTGTTTCGCATGAAATCGAATCTGAATCATGTGTTTCGCATGAACTTGAAGCTAAATCGTTTGTCTCGCATGAATATGAAGCTATAGCATGAGTCTCGCATGAACTTGATGCTAATTCATGTGTTTCGAATCAATTTGAAGCGAAATCGTTTGTTTCGTATGCATTTGAAGATAAATCATGTATTACGCATAGATTTGAAGCTGAATTATGTGTTTCGCATGAATTTTAAGCTCATTCATGTGTTTCGAATGAATTTGAAGCTAACTCGATTGTTTCGTATGCATTTGAAGCTAAATCATGTATCCCGCATGAAATTGAAGCTCAGTCACGTGTTTTCGCATGAATTCGAAGCTAAATCGTTTGTTTCGTATGCATTTGAAGCTAAATCAGTATCTCGCATGGATTTGAATCTAAATAATGTGTTTAGCATGAATTTGAAGCAAAATCATGTGTTTCGCATGAAATCGAAGCTGAATCATGTGTTTCACATTAATTTGAAACTAAATCATGTGTCTCGCATGAATTTGGTGCTAATTCATGTGTTTCGAATGAATTTGAAGCTAAATCACCAGTTTCGCATGAATTCGAAGCTAAATCATGTGTCTCGCTTGAGTTTGAAGCTAATTCATGTGTTTCGAATGTATTTGAAGCGTACTCGTTTGTTTCGTATGCTTCCCAAGCTAAATCATGTATTTCGCATGGGTTTGAAGCTGCGTTATGTGTTTCGCATGAAATCTAACCTCAGTCACGTATTTCGCATGAATTCGAATCTAAATCACGTGGTTCGCATGAATTTTAAGCTAAATCGTTTTTTGCGCATGAATTTTAAGTTAAGTCGTTTGATTCTCATGAATTTGAAACTAAATCATGTGTCTCGCATGAATGTGAAGCTAATTCATGTGTTTCGCATGAATTTGAAGCTAAATCGTTTGATTCGCATGAATATGAAGCTATTACATTTGTCTCGCATTAATTTGAAGCTAATTCATATGTTTCAAATGAATTTGGAGCTACATCGTTTGTTTCGTATGCATTGGAACATAAAACATGTATGTCGCTTAGATTTGAAGCTAAATAATGTGTTTCGCATGAATTCGAAGCCAAATCGTTTCTTTCGCACGAATTTGAAGCTAAACCATTTGTTTCACATGAATTTGAATTCAAACCGTCTGTTGTTTCGAATGGATTTTAATATAAATCGTGTATTTCGAATGAACTTGAAGCTATATCGTGTATTTCGGATGGATTTGAAGCCAAGTTGGATGTTTCGCATGGATTTTTAATCTACATCTTGTATTTCGCATTAATTTGAAGCCAAATCGTTGTTTCGGAAGGATTTGAAGATAAATTGTGTATTTTGCATAAATTTGGAGATAAATCGTTTGTTTCCCGTGGATTTGAAGCTATATCGTCTATTTAGGATGAATCTGAATCCAAATCGTCTGTTTCACATGGATTTGAGTCTAAATTGTGTATTTCACATGAGTTTGAAACCAAATCGTTGTTTCGGAAGGATTTGAAGATAAATTGTGTATTTTGCATAAATTTGGAGATAAATCGTTTGTTTCCCCTGGATTTGAAGCTAGATCGTGTATTTCGGATGAATCTGAATCCCAATCGTTTGTTTCGCATGGATTTGAGTGTAAATTGTGTATTTCACATGAATTTTAAGCGAAATCGATTGTACTGCATGTATTTGAAGCTAAAGCGAGTATGTGGCATGAATTTGTATCGAAATCGTTTGTCTCGCACGGATTTAGGCTAAATCGTGTATACCACATGAATTTAAAGCCAAATCGATTGTTTCGCATGGATTTGCAGATAATTCGTGTATTTCGCATGAATTTGATGCCAAATCGTTTGCTTCGCACGGATTTGTATCTAAATCCTGTATTTCGCATGGATTTGAAGCTATAACGATTGTTTCGAATGGATTTTTATATAAATCGTGTATTTCGAATGAACTTGAAGCTAAATCTTGTACTTCGCATGGATTTGAACCCAAATGGGATGTTTCGCATGGATTTGAATCTACATCTTGTATTTCACATGAATTTGAAGCCAAATCGTTGTTTCGGAAGGATTTGGAGATAAATTATGCATTTTGCATAAATTTGGAGATAAATCGTTTGTTTCCCGTGGATTTGAAGCTATATCGTGTATTTCGGATGAATTTGAATCCAAATCGTCTGTTGCGCATGGATTTGAATCTAAATCGTGCATTTCGCATGAATTTGAATCCAAATCTTTGTTTCGCATGGGTGTGAAGATAAATCGTGTATTTGGCATGAATTTTAAGCCAAATCGTCTGTTTCGCATGCATTTATAGATAAAGCGTGTAATTCGGATGGATCTAAATCTTAATCGCGCATTTCGCACGAATTTGGAACCAAATCGTTTGTTTCGCATGTATTTGAAGCTAAATAGTGTATTTCGCATGGAGTTGAGGCTGAATCGTGTATTCCGCACGAATTTGAAGCCAAATCGATTGTTTCGCATGAATTTGAAAATCGTGTATTTCGCACGAATTTCAAGCGAAATCGTTAGTTTCGCGAAGTTTTGAAGCTAAATCGTGTATTTGGCATGAATTTGAATCTAAATCGTTTATTTCGCTTGGATTTGAAGCTAAATCGTGTATTGTGCATGAATTTGAAGCAGAATCGTGCATTTCGTATGAATGTGGAAATCTTGTATTTCGCACGAAATTCAAGCGAAATCGTTTGTTTCGCGTGAATTTGAAACTAAATCGTTTGTTTCTCAGGGTTTTAAAACTGAATCGTGTATTTCGCCTGAATTTGGAGCTATTAACCTACTGACTGACGACTTAGACTCAAATTCCTGCGAAATACACGATTTAGCTTTAAATCCCAGAGAAACAAACGATTTAGCTTAAAATTCATGCGAAATACGCTATTTAGTTTCAAAACCACGCGCAACAAACGATTTAGCTTCAAACTCATGCGAAATACACGATTTAGGTTTAAAACACGGACACGGCTGAGGCGAAACCTCATCGGCGGAGCGACTTCGGGATGTCGATGGTGGGGCGGCGGAGAGGCCGAGAATTATGTATCTGTGGACAGATAGTGTCTCGACCTCTTCCGCCACCCTACACCCCGTAATACGACGTGTATTTTGTGGTCTCCATTTTGTTTATTAATCAGTAGGTTAGGTAGCAACGTTCTAAGCCATGTTGCTCGAGGGGTAAGTCGAACCGCTGGGCAAGGGGTGGATCCATCCGCGGCGAGCCGAACCGCGGGACAAGGCGGGGGGGGGGTCTAGCCGGGGCAACCGCGGGTCAAGAGGGGGAATTCAGCCGCGACGAGCTCCGGGATGAGGGGAGGGGGGTGTCTCTTGATTTCGCATTTCGTAAGCGTTATCGATAGTCGCTTACCTTCCGGTCTTCTCATCTTATGAATTCAATTATGCAGCGTTTTTATCGCTCTTGCATTTTTACATTGTAGGAGATGTTTTGGAGTGAGAGAGAGAGAGAGAGGTGTAGACGCATCGCAATGGTATCTCTCTCTAACTCACTCTCTCTCTCTTCGGCAGCATTTGTAACGAGTCTGGACACATTTTCTAGAGCGGTTTTCTCGTCATATTGAAATTTAATTATGCAACGTTTTTTATCGCATTCCGGATGACTATCGAACGCGTTATCTTCCCATGGTATCAGTTTGCTCATTTTATTAAATTTTCTTTCGCTAAATTTGCTATTCAGTCATGAATCGTTATGGAAGTTTGTTCGTTTGCAACATCCATCGCGAGCGTGCTATCCTTGCAATCTCTCGCAACATCCAAGATATTTTCTTTCGTGCGACGTTTACGCGATACTAGATACCATCGGGATGGGAGAGAGTCGCAACGGTTGGTTGATGCAGAGTTTAGTCAAGTTTGTTAAAACTGGTAATTTAACCGAAGACGTTAGATTGAAATTGAAAAGTTTGCTTGCTAAGTAAATTTTCGTAAGATGACGCAAGTGTGCAAAGATATGTTACAATTATTGACTCGTATGTCGACGTTGATCCGAACTGTCGACGAGTATCGCGAATGGACGAAATCGTACATCGAGTGTTTGCGGTTGAGAATGCATGAACATCGAGAAAATAAACCGAGGATCCACAAGTGTAAAATCGAACTTACTCTCGATCGTGTGTCGCATGCAAACATTGAAAGCTGCGCTGTGTCATCGGTTTTCGCCTCGCGTTGGCAGAGGTTTGTACAGAAGCGTTGGCGCGAGAGCATCGACTCTTCGTTGGGAGAACATCGAGTCGGCGTTTCAGAATCGCATATCGACCAGCATCGTGATCAACGTCGAGCATATCGATCCGCGTTATTTCTTGCAACACGCGAAGCGAATAGTTACGAGTCGCTTTGTGTTTAGTGAACAATGTCTCTATTGCCCCACCAACGACGACGACAACGAGGGCGGAGACGCCAACGATTTGATTGTACCACTGTGCGCTCAGCGAGGTACGCATCTTTCGGATGTGGCAACGACGACAACAAGGGTGGTGACGGCGACAACGATGAATAAAAAAAAATAATAATACAAAGTTTAAAAGTGTAATTTTTTTATTTTCTTCAATAAAAAGAAAAATACATTATATATGATTAAAGTACAGATGATTTTTTATCCAAGAACTATGCGACGAATGGGGTCCCAACCATTTTACGTATATTTCATTTCCTTTTCTACGCAATTCTTTTTCCACTAAATACACGTCGGCATACTTGGTAGCGCGCATTTCGTGTTCGTAAAATCCCCCGGCGATAGGTTTGTTCTTCGAGTCGGTCAACAGGTATGTGACGGGATTGGTTCGCTTCACCGCAATGATCCAAAATACTTCCATCGACCAGTTCGGTATTTTTCCTTTGTCGAACGCTGTTTTGAACTTGCTTATACGCACGTAATCGCCAACATTGAATTTCGCAGGACCGGCGATTTTAACGTTGCTGTAAACGATGGACAAGAGAGTCTTCGCATTTTTACGACTCACGGCCGCTGGTCGCATACGGATGGTACGATGTTTTCGATTATTATAATTTTCGATCAATGCGGGAAGCTCGTCGATCCATTGATACTTTCCGCTCAACGAGAAGAATTTCCACACGTTGTTCTCCAGCGTACGATTGAATCGCTCGACTATGGATGCTTTCATGGTGCTGTACGTGGAATAGTGTTTGTGACGTTGCGTTTTCTCAGATATTCTTGAAAATCTTTATTGTAGAACTCTTTCCCCATATCGGTTTGCAAATTGTATGTTATTCAACCGTACTTTCTCAACACCGACGCGAAAGCTTTGCACACGTCGTTGGCATTATTACTTTTCAGAGGGACTGCCCAAGCATTTTTGCTAAATGTATCGATTATTGGGAGAATGTATTGATGTCCTCTATTGTTTCTAGCATATCGTTGAACCTCGATGATGTCGACTTGCCAAAGATCGTCGAGTCCTCGCACGATCACTCGCCTGCGCGGGAAGAAACGCCTCCTTGGAGCATGCAGTTCGTTCACCAACTTTACTTTCTCGTCGCTCATGATTACCACTGACACCTCTCTCTCTCTCTTGCTTTATCGGGTTCGCGGTCGCTTCAAAACGAAAGATGAATGAGTTCTTCGTTTAACTTTATGCTACCTAAGTTTCTTCGGTTGCTGCTGCTGCCGCTGCCGCAACATTTTTCTCGTTTCTCGGTTCAATCATTATCTTCTGCTCTTTCGACGATATTTCGAGCAGCTCTTGTTGTTGTTGTTGTTTAATCTGATATATTTGTTGGCAAACGTGGTCGAGTCTCAACACAATATTTGTAAATCTATCGTTCCAATTTTCGTCCACGGATATCGTTTGATTGGTTTCGCAGCAATTCCAACGAATGCTAGTTCTATCGAACCACCTGTTAAATTTATCGACAGGCATTTCATTCATTACTGCAGTGACGAGTATCCGACTATTTAATTTATAATCAATCCGGCTTAGCGAAGTTCTTCGATTATGGATATTATTTCGTTGTCGTGACCAGTGTGTCCGGTATTTTTCGATGGCATCAGCAATCTCAAACGATCCACCAGCTCGTTTGGATCGACCCAATGCACGTAATCGATTGGATGGTTGGTTACACGCATCATCGTTGGAATTTGTATACCCTTTCCGCGCAACGTCGAAAACATCGGTCCTTTTTGTACTTGTAACTGTTGATTATTTATTGAACACACAAGATATAATCTAGAGGCTTGCTCGTGAGAGCTTAGAGACAACGAGTGCTGCTCACCGACGTGTAACGGACATTCGAGTCAACGCACGTTTCGCGCTCACGTGCCCTGCAGATGGGCAGCAAGGGCCGTTTTACCTTAAAAAAACGGACAAGGCCGTAAAACTTACAAATTACCCATTTTCAACAGCATTGAAAATGCTTTTACATTTACACTCCCACTTAATTTGTATGTTCTATTACTCTAAATTTTCTCGTATCGATACAACCAGCAAAATCTGCATCGGTATAACCAGCTAAATCACGTTGACTCCCAGTGCATCCATATATTATCCCGAAATTTTGCGTAGCCATCAAATATCTTATTCTTATTTTAGCAGCATTCCAATGCTCTCTACCGTAAGATTCGAAAAATTGACTCATATAATTAACTGAATATTCTATATCGGGACGAGACACTCTTGCAGCAAACATTAAAGATCCAATCAACTCTCTATATGGCACACTATCATACTTCTCATTCGATACATTCTTTCGCAGACATAAACCTGGTTCCGCAGGAACATTTACATGTATCGCATTGCACATTGACTCTTACTTATTACTAAACCGTCATCAACGTACAATGCTAAAAACACTCGCACTTCGTCGACAACACCAAAAAACACACACATATCACTTTGGATGTTCTTCTTCATCGTCTTCCATACCATATTCTCCCTGGAATATTTTTTTCTCTTTTTTTTGTTATCTTTTAAAGTTTCTTCCTGGATTCTACTTTTTATCAGCCTCTTCTTTGATCTTCAATTGCGCTATTCTTCTAGATTGTCTAACAGGTGTCTCGTTTTGGGTTGCTCCCGACTGTTCTTCGGCGATGTCTGTACCAACCTCGAGACCCAGTATCATTTTTCGTTTCTTTCGCTTTTTCTGAGGTATCGGCGTTAAATTCAAAGAATCCTTGACATTGTTTATTAAAAAACTCTGTTCATTGTACACTTTGCTCGTTGTATACAAGGCTCGAACATTCATATGTCCCATCCTCTCGTACCCAAGTTTTAGTCTTTGTACTTGAGAATTAGTCGAAATCGCACTATTGCACTGTTCCGGAGGAATTTTCACTTCAAATAACATCCGAAATAGCTTGCCGTACCGTACACCAATTGAGGAGAGATTTCCATGCTTATCACGAATTTCGGATCTCTTCGCATATGCATGGAATGAGTACTGTTTATCAATTATCGTATCAATTGAAAAAAGATTTCGTTTCAACTCTGGCACATATAAATCATTTTCAACTCTTCTTTCTTGATTTCGATTGTTCACTTTCTCTAATACCACTATCGTTCCTCTTCTTGCTGCTTCTAACACTTTGTCATCTGCTATTTTCACAAAATGATTATTGGTCAACGATACAAGCGAGGTAAACAAGTCTTTGCAACACGACATATGCATATTCGCACCAGAATCCGCGATACATATGTCTTTATCACTGTTAGTAGTTTGCGAAGAATACGCCGTGACTTCACTGATGTAAGTGGAATCTATTAATTTCGACTCTGTTGCGTCTTCAGTTCGCTTCTTTTGTTCTCTCTTCGGGCACTCTCACCCAATGACCCTTTCCTTTGCAGCAATTACGTGTTGTTCTTTTCTTGAGGTCTTCTATCCTCATCTTTGCTTCGCTTTTGCTGAATTTACTGTTCCTTTTTGCATCTTTGTCGTCCGCATACTTCTTCGATTCGAGCGCTTGCACTCGATCTACAAGAGATGACCCGTTCTCTCCTTCGGCTTCAGAGAGTCGTTTATCCTCGTGGATGAGCATGGCAATCAGATTTTCTTTCTTTCGCTCCGCTTTTGCAGTACATTCCCATGCCATTCTAAATGCAGAAAACTTGGAAGTTAGGCAACTCAACAGCTTAGATTCCACAGCGGCATCGGAGAGTTCTTCTTCTGCATCCGCTAATCTCTTACAAATGCTTTCAAATCGCTGAACTTAAAGAGCGATAGATTCTCCATCTATAAATCGGAACGCATAGTATTCTTGCCATGCACTTTGTTTAGTGTCTTCACTTGAGTCACTATACAAATCCTTGAGTTTTGTCCAAATCTGTTTTGGATCAGCGCAGTTAATCAAATTTGGATGTAGTCTCTTATCTACAGATCCAAGGAGAATAACTGCAGCCTGTGCTTGAGATTTTTTCCATCTCTTCCAGTCGTCCACTCCTGTGCGGTTAGGCTCTGCTTCTGTGCCATTCACAAAGCCAGATAGATCTTTTGCCTCCAACGGGAATGAAATACCGAATTTCCACATCGGGTAGTTCGTTCCGTCTAGTTCGATCAGACAATTGAATCTTTATTGGCCATGATAAAGATGATGTGTCGCACGTTATTCTTTAAACACACGTCACACCACTATGCACTTGAATGTGTCCGAATAAATACACTAGTGGCGCAGTGGAAGCGTGCTGGGGCCCATAACCTGTTGATTATCTATTGAACACGCAAGATCTAATCTAGAGGCTTGCTCGTGAGAACTTAGAGACAACGAGTGTACTCTTAGGCTGTTCACCGACGACTAACTAAAAACGCGGAAGACCCGCAAACTATGGGTCGAGAAATCTTTATTGGTCATAAATAACTAATCCGTGTAACGGACTTTCGAGTCAACGCACTGCCCTGCAGATGAGCAGCAAGGGCCGTTTTACCTAAGAAAACGGACAAGGCCGTAAAATTTACAAATTACCCATTTTCAACAGCATTGAAAATGCTTTTACATTTACAGTAACCCGTATTCCCCATTATCTGGTTACCTCGTTGATGAGCGCGCGTAGCGATGAGAATGATTCTGTAAATATTCTTATCGGTCTCGGTGTACAGGTTCTCGTCGGGTATTCTTTTGAATATCAATTCGTAGAGACCTGGTAATCCCTTGTACCTAATTTTATTGATAACGATATCGTCGTTGCTTTAAACATCAAACGTGGTGTTTACAAGCATCAGTTTGTCATTGTGAAAATACACTCCGTACACGTCGTCCAAATTTTTCGGTGGTCCGCTAAAGAAATCGCTAAAGGTTCAAAATTGTTGAACAAATGTTCGTATTCGGCGCGGTGCGTTTCAGGACTTTTCAAAATGTTTCGCACCAATGATTCCAACGAGGCCGTAGGAGACGATTCGAAAGCTTTTTCCTGTTGCGCCGAAAGTATCGTAGGTATCAGTTCGAGCGCCTTGTTGCCACCCGCCTCGTTATCGTCACTGTTGCCACCGTCGTTGCCATCGTCGTCGTCGCCGTCGTTATCGTCTTCGTCGTCGTACAACACAGAGTCAATGTCATCGTTGGTAGGAACAGAGGAATATATTTTCTTTTTCTTCTTCAAATGCATACGATCGGCGTATTATTATCGGCGTTCGCTTCCGTAGCTGTATTTTGAATCAGCTGTTTCAACGGCTCCACGAACGAACGCAAATCCGTCTCAATGTTCGACTCCGTATCCATTTTCCAAACCTTCGGGGCTAAACTCTTCTTACGTATGACCTCGCTGGTCTTGGCTATTTCTTTGGTGATCGCAGCTCGCCGATCTTCCTTAGACCGACACATATCGAGCGGTACGATGCAAATCCGACGACTCTTGCAGTCCAAATGAGCCCCCGATCAGAGCACGACGAATTCGTTAAATCCGCACCAGTAACGACCACGATTCGCAGGACTGTCTTTGTCGATAACAAGGAATCCACACTTGTGTCGCCAACACCTCCAACAAAGTGCGTTGAACGTTTCGAACGACATATTTGTATTCGCATGATCCTGATGAACGTGTCGCAGATTCGTGACATCTTGATTGAATAGAATCACTAGATTCGCATTGTCACGAATCAAATGTTTGGGTATTCTCGCGTAGGATTGCGACAGATAGAAGCAAACGACGTGCGAATGTCTGCCCATCGCGAAATATTCTCTCATGACATCCTGTTTGTCGCAAACAACGTCGTCGAAGATAAATATTGAATTCGGTCGAGCATCTGCTGGGGGAATCACGTCCGCGTTGTCCGAGTAGGCAAAATCACCTACATCCCCCACGGACGAGAGCAAGTTGCTCAAGTATTGATACTATGGTGACGCAGCGATTTCGAATACACGTACACGTTTGCGAATCGCAGCCCATTCGGACTCTCCAACAGACTAATCATAACGTTCGTTTTACCACATCCTGACGGGCCGCTTATCACGCACCGTATAATACTCGGTAACAACGATATGTGTTTCCGAATTATCTCATCGTGCTCGTCGAACATGCGGCAGGTCGGAACCCAGATATTCAAGGACTGTCGTACGAAACGCATGCCCCCCTCGTTCTGTTTTCTAGTGATAAAATTCCCTCTCAAACGACAAAGTATTTATACGAGAGCTCGAGCATCGTAGATATCAGTCTCCTCGTCCTCCAATGATAGAGCGCATCTCCATGTAAGCTGACGTAAGCACATTTTTTCTTTTTTTCGTAATCAACAGAAAAATAAAAAAAACTTTGACGTAATAGCTACATATACTATTTACAGACTGTATACCGTAAAAACAGCTCTGTATACCGTTACACACTCATAAATCAGTTCTCTATACCGTTACAGACTGGTAAAAACAGCTCCGTATACCGTTACAGACTGGTAAAAAACAGCTCTGAATACCGTTACGGACTGATAAAAACAACTCTGATGAGGTTAGGTATGGGTCTGAAGAAGAAGAAGGAGGAGGAGGACCGACAAGCGGTCAAAGGAAAGAGAAAGAATGGTAGTAGAAAAAGTGTCGATAGAATTCTACCGATCGCCAAACGAGGCGGTTTTCTACCGCTGTTGTTACCTGCTTTGGGAGCGTAGACAGGTGGCGCTGCTGGGGTGATCAAAACGATAAACGATGCGAAAGCTGCGAAGGAACAATTGGAAGAAGCGCGACGACACAATCGCGCTATGAAGGGCCGTGGAGTGTATCACACCGTACAAGCGTGGAAAAGGAATGAAGAAAAGAAAAAAAAAGACAAAAGAAAGGAAAAAGATAACTCAGCGACGGACGTTGAATTGAAAATCGCCTGAATTGAAAATTACTGCAATTTCGCGGAGTTTTCATGCGCGATGAATTGCCGAAACAAGTATGGGTAAACGAACGAGGAATAGTGAATCTGTATAGCGGTCATGGTTCAGGAACGCAATGGGTCCCGTATATAAAGCATAGTTCGCAAGTCAGTTACTTCGATAGTTTTGGAGATCTTCGACCACCGATCGAATTGATTCGTTATTTTGGACCGAACGCGGCGATCTTGTACAATCACAAGATTTATCAAACTTACGACGAAAGCGTGTGCGGACAATTGTGTGTGAAATTTCTGCGAGGAACTCTGATATAGTTCGTCGCAAGGATGTCATACACGTTCACGTTATCGGGAAGAAGTAGCGTGTTATCGTCCAAGTAATTACCGCCTATATATTATATTTCAACAATACTGATTACGAACTGGGCCTGCTCGATTTGCAAACTTATTACACGATACCATACATCAGTTCAAATATCGGAAACAATAAATTCTATTTCGGTGACGAGGGTGAGGAGATAATCATCCCGGACGGTTCGCACGAACTGGAGGTGATCAACGCTTACTTGAGGCGTGAGATAAGCGCGCGGTATCCTTCGCCAACCAAAGATAACAACGATGTAAAATATCCACTAATCCTACGAGCGAACAACAACACTATGAAAAGCGAAATTAAAAGTGCATATAAAGATAGATTTTGCGAAACCTGACACCGTGGGTCCTATCCTAGGATTCTCTAGGAATCGCATTCTATCACCGAACTCGTGGCATGTATCGAACACTTCCGTAAATATCATTAACACGAATAATATTCGAATAGAATGCAACGTAACCACCGGTTCGTACGATAACGGGAAACTGTTTCACATGATACACGAATTCGCGCCCAACGTGTCGCCGGGGTATAAAATATTGGAAACGCCAGCACGAGTCATTTCCCTTCCAGTCTGGACAATTGATTGATTTTCGAAACGAAGAAATCACGGTACGGATGCACGTTCGTCGAACCGTCTCATAACCTTGACATAACCGTTATGTTAATTCATAATAATAATACGATATCGAATACGTCGAACATAAAAAACGGTGCGCCGTTTCGAAATAACAACAACAACAGTAAGGAGAAGAAGACAAGAAAACTAACCGCGCGAAAAGTGGAATATCTACGATCTTTGCGATTCATCGTCACCAAGTAATCGAACTTGCTTCACCACCATGCCCGACGACATTTTGAACATCTCTGAGGCACCAATCTTCGATGATCGAATAACTAAGATCGACCTGCACACCTACAATCCGTGCGTCAACACAGTGTTTGGAAATAGCGATGAGATAAGAATACCCATTCAACATCAAGACTGGTACACTCTTCCGTGTAAAAGCTTCCTATACGTGGAGGGAAGACTCAGCCTACCAGGAGGATCTACCAACGACATGATGGCTCTAGACAACAATGCGGTAGGGTTTATGTTCGACGAGATACGTTACGAGTGGAAATCGATCGGTCCAGAAATCCCGATACAACGACGACCTTGAAGAATTACGTCAGTCTGAACATTACGAAGAGCAACGCGCTGTCCAACGCATGCTGGATGTACAGAAACGACGATCAACGGAGGGAAACGTTCATCGCAACGCTTACGAATTTGCTAAATTTCAACTTTTGCGTGCCTATGAACACATTACTAGGCTTCTGCGAAGATTACAAACGCGTTGTAATAAATGCTCGGCACGAATTGATTTTGATTCGCGTGCGCAACGACGCTAACGCGCTACAAAGCTGGTACGACAATGCGGAACCTGTCCTGGATTTGCCTAAAATTCAATGGAGAATGCCGCGCTTCGCTTTGGACGAAATACAAATGTTGTCGATGCTGTGTATTCTTGAGAGCGAAAGATCGTTCAGCATGAGTTTCTGTTCGTGGGAACTGTATAAATATTCGATGCTGCAAACAACCACAAAGCACACGTGGGCGATAAAAACGGCTCCGCAAATGGAAAAACCGCGATACGTGATATTCGCGTTAGAAACCGAAAGGAAACATGATTTAAAGAAAAACGCTACCCAATTCGAATCGTGCTTCTTATCCAATAGTCGACTATTCTTGAACTCGGAAATGTATCCTTACGACGATTTAAATATAGATTTCGAAAAGGATAAATACGCGTTGCTCTACGACATATACGCCAAATTTCAAGAGTCCTATTATGGAAACGGCGAGGTGTTACTGAATACAATCGACTTTCTAATTTACGGACCGTTCGTCGTCAGTGATTGCTCGCGACAAAACGAAGCGCTCAAAAATTCAACCATCGACGTGCGAATCGAATTCGAATGTCAAAAGGATGACCTGCCTTCGATAGCCGCATAGTGCCTGATGATACACGACTGCATCGTCGAGTACAACCCGTTGACGAACATTTTCAGAAAAATTATGTAATTATGAAAATTTTATTGTAAAACTAACATGTATTGAAAACATATATATATATTTACTATCATAAAATGTACATGTATCGAAAATATATATATATTTACTATCATAAAATATCTCTCTTTCTCATCCTTCATTCCGAACAGCAAATTCACAAATTCAAGGCACTTTAAACTTTGTATTATTTTTTTTCATTCATCATTGTCGCCGCCATCCTCGTTGTCGTCATCAATGACATCTCCACCCTCGTTGTCGTCATCGTTGGCGTCTCCACCCTTGTTGTCATCGTTAGTGGACAATAGAGACTAATGTAATTAAAACTAATGTAATTTTTATTTACGTAACATTACGAACAAAATCCTGTTTCTATATAAATTTGCAACATACCACTATAAACATACACAAATGAAATAAAATTGAATTTCGCAAGTGTAAACAATTTTATTTGAAAAAGAGAATTTTTATAGAAATACAATGGGACAAAATATTGGCACACATAACTAAAAATTATGCATGTTAATAAATCAAGGAATTATATCGAATGCCTAATGTTTTGTGACTCCATCTTTCCATTTATTAACAGTCATTATTATCTACGTAGTTTCTTTATTAGTTTTTGCTCTTCTTGCTCCTTCTCATCTTAAATACATTTTTGTCATTCGGAAATGTTTCGAAATTGTCTGCCATTTGCATGGTTATGATTTTCGCAACAATTATTAGCGATATGACCTTGCTGATCAATCCTCGAGAAAAAAATTCGCGGCATCATCCTGTTGAAAAATACAGGGTATTCCTGAATCTATATACAAGCGGGCACCGGGTTTTTCTTCATACAAAAGAAATGAAAATGATATGGAATAACTTCTTTTTTTTAGGATTTTGTTTTCGAGAAAACCAGGTTTGAATTCTTGCTTCATACATACGTTTTTCCAGCTATAAACGATGTACATCGCTTAGCAAATTTTCAATCTCGATTTTCTCGAATACTAAATCCCAAACAAAAAATATTCTTCTACACTTTCTTCATGCTTTTTATTTGGAATTACATGGCGCCGCAACATAATTCTTAGTTAAATATGCTATCACTTTTCCCACTATATTTCCATAAAAATTCTTTTTTTCTAAGTAAAACTGTTTAAACTGGCGTAACGTAATTTATTTCATTTGTGAATGTTCATAACAGTAATTTACAAATCTGTATAGTATTAGAATCTTGGTTATTACCTTAAATAAATCTAAATTACGTTAATTTTAAAGTGTGCTATCTATTCGTCCGGCACTCTAGCCCGTTGAGTTTCTTCTTCTTTGAGCTTCTTCACATGTCGCGAAGTAAACATATTTTTCTACCAGAAAGTATCAGTGCACATTTCATTTTACATCCACTTCCAATACATACATTTTTTATGCAAAGCACATTTATTCGTGGCGTCGAATAAAATTTTCTTCTTTTTCCTGTATCTTTATTTGAAGGCTACGAATAGATTTGCGGATGACTTTTGCTAGAATTTAGAAGATTCAAACTTTTTTACATACTTGAATATACCTTCATAAAGTAGGGATTGAAAACAATTATGACATCGGTTTCAATTCGTGAAAGAATTATGGAGAACCGAAAAATTCTCATCAAACAGTTTCCATTGTTTAAAACCGATATTATATGGATTCCATGACTGTTAATCTCCAGTTCAGTGTGATAGTCAGATAGGTTAAGGGTGTTAATTACTGTGCCCATTACAGTGGCGTCCGAAGTTTTCGACAAATTATATGGTTTTCTTTATCTATGGTGCACTTCGTAAAAAACATTTAAAATATATGTTGATGTCTTTTACATAAATACAAATACAAAATATTTAACAAAATATAAATAGTAGTTTTCGATCGAGTTACTGTGCCTTGTAAGAATGAAAAAGTTAACTACTGCGTGCTTGTTATTGAGCCTTTTCTAGTTATCATCTGTATCTAAATTTCTGTATACACTAAAATATTGAACATCAAAATAATCTTTATAACATTTTTAATATGTGTTTTGTATAAACTTTAATTTCTGTATATTTAATTCTCAATAGTATTTGATATGTATTCCTTATCTATTTTGATGTTTTTTATTTTATTTTCTATTTTACCACATTCATGCTTTTATTAGATCTTTCACACTTGCACACTTATGTGTATGTATAGTTGGTATTCGTACATCTACTGTATACATATATACATAAATGTATAGTAGATACATATATATATATTTACGAGACAAGGGGAATTAATTGTTTAATTAATTTTTCTCAAGCGTCTATTAATTACAAATTTTTCGTCAATACAAAGCACTTACTTTTTCATTTTCGTTTGATTTATGAGAAGTCATACTGAAAATATAGTTTCTGGATGAATCAAACAGATACGAGTAACTTAATTAAATCGTTACTTATCTCACATTCTTCGCAGGAAGACTATGCTAGACTTTTTAAGTAAGAAGCAAAAACAGTGCGTCGTATAATGGGTATGTCGCGTAGACTAGAGTCGGGTAAGAGGGGCATCGTTACTGACATCTACTTGTCGGTAAACATGTTACTATGTCAGATAAACAGAGTCCAAATAAACGGAGGTCTACTGTAATAGCAAAATTGTATCATAGTAATTTAGTTATTGTCTAGTATATTAGTCTCTTTCTATCATCTAGAAAAAATTCAAATCATTTGATCCAGTTTCAAAGAAGTTGTAGTAGTTTCTCTCATCCTCGCATAATTTTAGTCTGTCATCACTGACGCCGTGATATTGCAATGGCCTTGTATTTTATCAATTTTCTCGCTACGCGAATAGTAAGGTTCGACGGAGTCTGCGAATACGTGTGTTGCGGCACGCGCCGCGCCTCCTTTGACTCGAATTCCCGAAAGACAATTCATAATACAATGACGTAACTTTTTTTTGATTTCAACATTGTAATACTTATTTTTTAAATATATTGCTGATACTTATCTGATTAAAATGACACCAAACATGATATAGTTTGGACAAATATTTCTGTTTACAATAAAATCAAAGACGACATAATTTCGATTACATTTATTTATCAAATACTTGATGTGTAATTCATTTTATTTTATTATCGTTGTAGTTATCTAAGTAAAATACATTGTTAGTTTTAAAAACTGTACTTAAAAAGCTGCATTGATATCATGCATAATTAGAAGAGTACAAAATTGTATTCTACGTTAAATTGTTTTGTTACATATCGTCCTTGGAATTGTGAAGTGTCGTGGCGAAAGGTGATGGTTTTCCTCTATTCTTTAATAACACATAATGTAACAGAAAATTAATTTGTAAATAATTCATATTCAAATTGGCTGCGAAATTTTCCCTTTGTATGATTACGTTTGTACTTACTTATCTGATGCTCCCTTGCCGAAGAGATATGATTTTAATGCCTGCACGAGATATTTTATGTAAGATGGTGTAGCTGCTGTTTCAAATGTTAGTCTCTCGATTAGAATACGTAATTTCTGTTCACAATTTCCTTACTGTGAAAAATCATTTCTTACGGTTCTTCTTGAAGTTCTTTCGTTTCTTCATTTACGTTTCTTCTTTCTTCCTCCTGAGATCCTAATAAAAATTGTGTGACATGTGTTGGGGTGCATCGTTCTCCTGTAATCGTACTTATAATGTCTAGTTAATCATGTTCACGCTTTCTCGTGTCTGATCGAATGGGAAGAGCATTTTTATATAAAGATCCTTCCATTACGTAAAGCGATGAAACGTATAAAAGAGCCTTAGAAATAGTAAGGAATTTAAAATTAGTTAATGACCATGTAGAACGAGGCTTGAAGTTTATCACCGAATGTACTAACTTATTAAAGAAAAATGAATATAATAAACAATTCATTTTACAAGTATTGGAAGATTATCGGTGACGTCATCCAAATGCCAGCAAATCAATCTGAATAAACGCCGTATATTGACCAGTATGTAACATTTTATAAGATATTTCAATTAATTTTATTATAACGTATAATTTTAAATTAAGTCTCGATAATATTATATACGCGTAAGATTATATTTTCATTAAAAAATATTTAGTACTGCCTCTAAAACAGTGGAACACATGCATATTAAAATTAACGTAAATAATAGAAATTTCAAATCTTTGATCCCGATGCGACACCGGTTACCGTTGTCCAGTCGCTTTGAAATTTTGCGCACATTATTTCTTCAGCCTCAAAAATCATTTTTTACACATGTAACTAAGGAACACCCTTGTGGTTACTTTTTCTTATACCTCTGTCCTGTTTGGCGGGGGAAATGGTCATCGTCTTACCATATTTTTCTAATGCTAATTTTGGGGATTTTACGAGGTCACGCTGACCGTGCGGCCGCTCAGCCCCGTGGCGGTACGCGGTCGGCGATGTTTTTATCAGCGAAATCCGCCGTGTACGTGAAAGTAGTAAAAGAGCAAAATCATTTCCGGTCATACGAACACTAACCCCTTCCCGTGCCATTTAGCTCGACGAAACTCGACTACCCAAGCGGTAGCCGTCGAAGCGCGCTAAACAGACCAGACCAGACTGATGCTCTAGGACAGTCGCAATACGAGCCGAAATGTAAATACTAGTAGTAGTATTGATGTAAATACTAGAAGTAAACGCTAATCCTTTTACTTTCATAGATATCATAATTTTATTATTGTTGCGTACGGCACAAAATAATTGCCGGAGGTCGTAAGGAGACAAAATGATGTAGTCCGACGACGTGTCGCTCGCTGAGGTATTTCGGACTCCACAGTCCACGTAAACTTGTATAAAATGTGTTGCGCACGGAGCAAACGAATTGTTAATAATTACGATTGTTGGAGCACGGCTCCGTTCAGCGTAGAAAAGTGAAGCACGAATTCGGATGGGCGCAAGGGCGCAGAATTAAACACGTGACGTTAACGACCGAAATCTTGACAATCCAAATTGTATTGCGTTGCACTGTATTGTATCGAATTGTAAAACGGTTATTGAAATGTGCGGCAGTATATATACACACCTGGCCGATGTTCAAGGGGAAGCATCGCCAGGTGTCGATGGTCGGGTCATTGCCTTCTAAGGCAAAAACGCCGCGTATACATACGGCCGAAGCGAGCGTTTGACGGTCGGGCCAACGCACGTTGTTCGTGTTATTGTCTCGCCGCCTCGCCGTTTATTCGACAAAAAGGAGCCAAACCAGCGTGGCACACGCGCGGCGCTTAAGAGCGGTAACTCGGCGACGAGTTCGCGCCACGTCTAGTTGAGCTCGTCCGGGAGCGGAGCATCCCAATCCGCACCCCACAACCATAGCTCCTGCAGCAATATTTTTGCTTTGATTACTGCAGGTGCCGCCCAGCCCAGCGGGTCGTACAAGCGCGCGATCACCGATATCACCGCTCTCTTCGTGACTGACGGAGCGGAGTCTGGGACGACGGTGAACCCGAAGGAGTCGGAGTCCGGACGGCAATCCACCCCCAATACGGGATGGTGCTGTTGGGCAGCCCCCGTGAAGTCCACCGCCGACGACTTCTGGCTATTCGCCAACACCAGAAGGGTGTTGGCTGCCCATTTTCCCAGCTTGAAGCCCCCACGCCCTAGGAGGCGTGTCAGCTCGTCACGGCAGGCTATAGTTTCCTAAACCCCGTCAGCGCCGAAGAGAGCGTCATCAACGTAGAAATTCGAGGCGTTGAAAACAACGCGGAAGCGCGGTGTTCCGTCCAAGTTCCGCTTGACGACTGGGTGGTGCGGAAGGAACACCGCGTCATCCTGCGGTCCCTGAGGGGCCTCCTCCATATGCTCGAGGGCCTCATATTCGGCCAGAAAGTCCCGATACGCGGTCTCCAACTGACTGTCGCCTCTGAGACGCCGCTGGACTCCACGGAGCATGACAAGGGCACGGCCCTTTGACGAGCCGAGAGCGAGGGGTGGTTCGGTACGCAGGGGTAACCGAACCACGTATCGTCCGTCCGCCCGCCGTGAGACGGTTTTGACGAAATGTACCTCGCACCTCGACTCGTCAGGGGAGAGAACAGATTTGGGACTCGTCTCCTCGAGCTCCCAGAACAATCGCAATTGCTGCTCCAACTTCTCCTCCACGCGACAGTGCAGGGATGCCATGGAGGGATCGGGATCGTTCGCGGGTGTCTACGCGGCGCCCGAGACGATCCAACCGAATACCGTTTCCTGCGCGATTGGCTGGCCGGGTGTTCCGCGGCGCAGGCCGGGACCGATCACATCACCGTAACGATCGGCCCCGATTAAGAGATCTACTGGGAGAACTCTAGTCGGATCAGGGTCCGCTAAAACGGGGTCCTGCAGATGCGGGTATACGCGAATGTCGACGGTCGTCTTGGGCGCGTACCCGGTAAGTCTCCGGAGGACGAACGCGGAAAGCGGCATAGGAGCGTTCCCGCGCCCGGTCAACCGTAAGACCAGATGGACCCGCGAAGTCACGCGACCCACCAGCGCGTCCCCCGCACCCGTCACGGTGATAGCCGCGGGCCGCTTAGGAATGCGGAGGGCCTGGACGAGGGATTCGGAGACGAAGGTCGCCTCCGATCCCAGGTCCAACAAGACCCTCACCGCCCCCCCCCCCCGCCGTCGCGTGTCTCTACCCATACTAGAGCGGTCGCGAGCAGTACGGCCCTGCTCCCGCTCCAGCGTGCGACGCAGTTGTGGACCGCGGACGATGCGCAGATGTTCGTCGCTGCCTCCCGCCTGGGTTCTACCGCGGTTGACTCTGGCCCGCCACCAACACCGGAATCCTGGTGTTGAAGCAGCAACCGCCCCTGAACGCAGGGCACCGGAACAGCGGGTGGTTGTCGCCGTACTTTCGGCAACGGCTCGCCGTCGTCATTGCCATCGCGCGGGAGCGTACCGGTGGTGGATGGCGGGCCGGCCTACGCTCCGCGGAGGCAGCCGAGGGCTCCGGAGCCATCCTGAGCTCCGCGAAGGACCCGACCCGATGCTCCAGGAACTCGTCGAGACTGGCGTACGTGGGTGGATCAACGGCGGCGCGGATTTCGTGTGTCCACGCATCTCTCGACTTTGGATCGAGTTTTTCCACCATTAGGTGGACCAGCAGGTCGTCCCAGTGGTCCACCGGCCGCCCCAAATTCCGCAGCTGGGCCAACGCCTCGTTAGTGCGACGACGCAGCAAGGCGAGACCGCTGCCGTCGCGATCGCGGGTGAGCGGCACAAGGGCCAGGAAGCTCGACAGGAGCGCACTGACGACCAGCCGCTTCCGGTCATACCTCTTGACCAAGGCCGCCCACGCGATGCCAAAGTTCGCCGCTGTCACGGAGTAATGAGGTACTGTAGTCGCTGAACGTCGTGAAGAGTCAGGTTCTTCACGACCAGCGACTCAAACTGATCCGAGAAGCTCGGCCACTCCGTGTAGCAGCGGGGCGAACCTTGGCAATGGGAGTCGCGGTAGCTGCGTCACGGGCGCGCTAAAGGACTCTGACTCCCTAATCTGGCTTGCGTCAGCCAGCGGAGCAGAGCGGAGCAGAGCAGAGCAGAACAGAGCAGTTCCCGCAACGTTATAATACTCGTCCAGAATTTGCTCCTGTAGAGAAACAAAGACAGCTTCATTTAGATTCGTCCACACCGACAAGCATCTTGTGGCACTCGGCAAAAACTCGACGAACATCTCGCTGTTCCTCTCGCAGAACAATATAAATACTAATCAAATAAACTAAATACGTGATGTCGGACAAATATCGGAGAAATTGCTTCGCTTTCGTCATCCGCCGACCCTCTTTTATCATCCACTTTCTTCCTTTTCCATCGGTAAAATTGTTGGGAAACGTTGTTGTTTTCTTAACCCTTTGCGCTCGAAGCCGTTTCAACTGTAAACCTAAAATAATTGTTCCGTCTTACAGTGTTCCCATTTTACATGACATGGTGCAAATCTAGACTTTCTTGATATAAGAATTATTTCGATGATACAAAAATTCAAGCGGTGCCTCGGAGTGCACCACTCGAGGGTTAACTCGCAAAGGGTTAATACATACTTCCAATAACAGTATTATCTCCGAATCTATGTTCATCTTTGAATGTTGTTTCACTCGTTTACAAAAAGGTTTGTAAAGTTTATACGATTTTTCTCGCCGAGTCTTTGCCCGAACTGCGTCTCGAACGTGCTCGATAATTTTTCGCTCGTGTGCACACGATTCTCATGGTCGATACCAGAAGGGTTGAATTCGCTAGCGCGACGAGCGTTGCCAGTACACTCGCCTGATACTCCGGATGGCGGCCTAACGCATAAAGGATCCAGGACATCCTGGTGGCCGTGGTATCGAGACCGGCGAATATGAACGTGTCCACCTCGTTCCGAATATCCTCGTCGGTGAGGGCGTCGCCGTTCAGCGACAGATCTAACAGCAAGTCCAGCAAAGTCTGGCACTTGGTAACCCGTTCCTCCGCGTTTCTTTTCTCCTTCGCTTGCCACTGGCTCTTCCTCCCCGCGATGATCTGCGAACAAGATCATTGTACGTGACACACGTGGCCCTCGATGCCATTCACCCTTTATGCACCTCGTTCGGGTTAGACGGTGGAATGAGAATATTTACTTTGTCGACGAAGCAGTGAACGACGCCCCATCTCGTTAATTCGAAGATCGGATCGAAAGACATCCAGACGTTTAGGAATCTTCTTTGGGAGGTCGAGGCCAATCTGAGAAGACGACGGAATATTTATGTCGAAGTGTAACTTGCATATTTTTCGACTGAATGTATTTTATTCAAGTTTTTTAGTTAGCTTCCCCTTGGCCAGGCTCGCGGAGAGTTACGATCGAATTGCTCGAGGAATTTTAATGAATAAAGGTTACATCGCAATTCAATCGCGTTGTAATTCTGTCACATCGTGATTCAATTACATTGTAATTCGATCGCATTGGTCGAATTGGATCGGATCTCTATTCAATTCGATTCAATTACAATGCAATTCGTAATTGCAATCGCAGCACAATTGCAAAATACTGGACAATTAAATTGCATGAATCGCAAATGATGATGCAACCGAATTGAAAATCCCGAATTCAAAAATAATAAATTAATAAGTAAGACTTCGAAAACATTGAGACATTAAAGTCGCGTGCGGTTCAGTATCGAAGAAGTTAATTGCGTTTTGAAAGATGTTCGAATCCTTTTCGCCAGCGGTTGAGAAAAATGTATTAAGAAATAATATACAGTTTTAATAATAATAATATTAGGTGAAATTATAATATATTCTTTGGAAGACGAGAAAATTTACTTACGTATCGACAGCCTGTACGTATTCGTCTTTTAAATCCGTTTGCGCGTTGATGTGGCATCCCATGGAGCTATTTGTAAAAATAGTGTACGTGACCGTTAATTGCAATTACGCAATAATATATCTGTTAATAAATATGTAATTTTACATATAGCGCTGTCGCACGTGAACGTACGTAATTTTATATTTCCTATCTTCTCAAACATTTAATCCTTCGCGTTCGACCGGTGACTCGCCACTCAAAATTATATTAATATATTAATTGTTATTATAATAATCATAGTAATTATGATAACAATATTATAATACTATGATCATATAATAATATAATACGTTCCAACATAATTTTAACGTTATAATAATCGCAATAATGATATAATAATATCTGAATAACGGTCCGAAAAAATGATTGCACAACGAAATATTTGATTTCGCGCGGAACGACACAACAACAGGGTGACGTAACGGGGGTTAGTTTTTTATTGCGCGAATTGCGCGGCGTTTCGATTTCGACTTGTTTCAAAGGAGAATAGTAACAGTTGTATTTTTTGTGCCGACTCGCGGTCGTCTGTATACTCTAATAAATCGGGGCGCGGCTGTAATACGTCACGAGGATGTCGAAAACAATACGTCAAACTCTAAGTTAATTACGAGTCGCAATATTCATTTTCATAAGCATCTAGAAAACGCACTTAAATTATACAAAATGAAAATCCTACAAATCGGAGAAATTATTGAAACATTCATTCTATATTATATTCACAGTTAAAATGTCTTCCGATATGAAACCGGTTGACATATTACTTGAAAAATGATTGCACAACGCAATGATCGACTTCGCGTGGAACGACGCAGCAACAGGGTAGTGGGGATACAACGGGGTCTGTTTTCTCATTCCACGGGTACGCAAGCAAATTGCGCAGTGTTTCTGGTTTCGACCTGCTTCAAGGGAGAATAGTAACAGTTGTATTTTTTGTGCCGACTCGCGGTCGCTTGTATACCCTAATAAATCGGGGCGCGGCTGTAAATACGTCGCGAGGATTTCGAAAACGTAATACGGTAACGCGACGGGGAGAGATTAATTACGAGCCACCCTGTCTTACGGGTGGGGCGACGCGACCGCTAGTCCGACATTCGCGAAGTCATTTGCTCAGCAGCCTCGGTTCGCGAAGGGTGGGTCCGCGGCCCGCGATCGCGTGCTCCGTCATTCCTCGAATCATTTGCTCGGCGATTTCGAATCGAAAGGGGTTGGTCCGCGATATTCTCGGTCACCTTATCCTCCGGCATTCTCGGCATTCGCTAAATACTATTCTCCGGTTATTTCGTGATATTTATTATATACTATTTTGGAATATCATCCGCTGAAATATTTAATTGGCACATCGGCTCGCCGGGATAATCGGCGCTTGATCGCGCTTCATCTCGCCCGAGGTCACGCTTAATTTCGCTTGAAATTGCGTTCGATCATCCGGCTTGAGATCGCGCCTGATCTCTCCGTTGAGATCGCGCTTGAAATCGTGCTTGATCGCACTTGATCGCGCTTGATCGCGCTCGCGGCCGCGATTTTCACGTCGCAGATTCGTCGTTCTATTTATGTATTCGACCGTGGGCCTCGGTTACACCGTATTCGGGTGGGTTTTCGGCTGACCATTGCATCATTTTCCTCGAAATCCAATTACGACAATATCAATCGCGACAACAAAGATTGCTACGTGGTACGTCGCAGCTCTTTGCTTATTCATTTTAATCGGTTTTCGCATTGCGATCGAATTTAACCGAATTTTGTATTGCTGTTGCAGATCTGAAGACGATGGCTGCTGCAAATGACTGCTGCAAATGGCTACTGCAAATAACTGCTGAGATCGAGAGGCAACGTGTCGGGCTTCGTCGAGGAGGCAGGGTTGTTAGCATAATTTTCAATTATTTCAATTATTCAATTAAAATTGAATAATTATTTCGTCAACGCTGACGGACCTTATTTTAATATGTCTCTGCTTTTCTTTTTGTTCCAGGACTCTAACGTAGCGCTCTCCTCCCAACAAGTAGTGAGTGAATGTTCAGAATGTTCCTTTTTTTATTACGTAGATAACGTAGACAATTTTGACGAGTACAATGACCAAAGTATTGCCCTGCAATCCTTTGAGTGGTAATCAGTTTCCTAGGTAGGTAGGGTCTTTTCGCACGTCGCGATTTCCTTGGATTGTTTCATATTGTAAATATTATTATCTCGAAGCTGCCAAAAAATTGATCTTTTGCATACGCGATTGTCATAATACGAATGTTTGAAGAATTACGTTGGTGTAATTGCTGCACCAATGTATCAAATAATAACGTTGTTCCGCCTAATTACATTAGTGGTCACATGCGAAAAGACGTTTCGCGATAGGTAAATCAATATTTGATTAAAGTTTCCAAATAATGGAGTTTCTTAAATTAAATTGTTTGTAAATTTTGTGAATTTTATTAATAACAATTATAAACCGCGACTGACAATGACTAGCGCATCGGCACGACATAATCTCCACTTGTATGGTGTGTTAGGCTTTAGTGGATTTTGTGTCGGTTCTCTTTGAGATCGGAGCTAGCTTTAACCTTGAGCATATTCCATTCTCACCGGTTGAAATATATAATAATATAATATACAAATATAATAAATATAATATATATGAAAATATAATCCAAGCTCTCGCAAGAGCCCTTAAAGAAATTCAACGAAACGATACACAACTATTATTATTAGCCTGTTATAGTCTCGCCCGAGATACAACCTTCCCAATTGAGATTCGATGATATTGCAATGATCGCTACCATTGTCAGTCGATTTCAGTAACTAACATGTACCTTAGAATCGAATAAATGGGTCGCGTCCACGTAATCACGTTGCCAGTAGCTTCGTTCGAACTTCCATGCGCAGAGCAGAGCAGAGCAGAGCAGAAGAGAGCAGAACAGAGCAGAACAGAGCAGAGCAGAGCAGAGCGGAGCAGAGCAGGGGGGAGCAGAGCAGCGGGGTGCAGAGCGGAGCAGGGGGGAGTAGAGCAGCGGGGAGCAGAGTGGTGCAGGGCGGGGGCAGAGCAGCAGGGAGCAGAGCGGAGTATGGTGGAGCAGTGCAGCGGGGTGAAGAGCGGTGCAGGGGGGAGCAGAGCAGCGGTGAGCAGAGCGGAGCAGGGGGGAGCAGAGCAGCGGGTTGCAGAACGGAGCAGGGGGAGCAGGGCAGCGGGGAGCAGAGCGGAGCAGGGGTGTGCAGAGCGGAGCAGGGGAGAGCAGAGCAGTGGGGAGCAGAGCGGAGCAGGGGGGAGCAGAGCCTCGGGGAGCAGAGCGGAGCAGGGCGGAGCAGGGCGGAGCAGAGCAGAGCAGAGCAGAGCTCGAATCGTAAGTATGTATTAAGTTTATTATTATGGGTGTTCATGCAGAAAATTCTCCAGCGAGAAGGGATCCGACACAATTATTTTGCGATACCGTGCTTTCGACGATGAATCTTGTCATTCGAAATTTATCTCTTGAAACAGCTAATTCAAACAATGATATATTCGGCGCAGTCGCAAATGATCCTCGGTTCTTGCTCGATTTATTTTTTCTGTGAACGTACACTTTGTAAAAAAGGTACCCGGAATTTATAGTTGAAACGCAAACTACTTATTTATTCATGAAAATTTATTTCGTCGTTTTCAAAATACGTTAACGCCTCCGCCAATTTTCATAACATTTTCCAAATGCTGAAGAAGATTGTTCTTCAATCCCTTCTGCGAATTCTCCTGTATGGCTTCAATCGATTCAAAATGTCTTCTCCAAGTGGGAATTTAAGTTTTCAAAATATAAGAAAGTCGCACAGGGTCATATCTTGTGAATGCTCGATTTTGGTTAAAAATTTGCGTTCCAAAATCAACGAGTGCGATTTGTAGCAAGAATCGTCTTTGCATAAATCTCATCGTTTCCGAACAATATTTCTGAATCACATATAACAGAGACACGATAATAAAAAAAAACTAATGAGCGCGACCACAAATTTTTAGCGTTTTCTACGCTGCTTTTTGGTTTGCGTTCGCTTCCGAAGCGATATTCTGAAGATTCGTTGACTTGTTTATTATGACGCTTTTCATGAACGTAGAGTCATTCGAAATCGGCACAGGAATTTTCGTTTGAAATGTACAAATTGGGACGAATATTTTGTACTACTTTTTCTATTCTAAATCGTAAATTGATGTAAATACGATGGTCGATGGAACGCGTTCTAATTGCGCGTCATAACTGGTCACGATAAATTGTCCCTAATTTTCCTTCAGCTTGTGAACAAAAATGGATAAATTGGGAAGATGAGATACGAATATTCGAGCCTTGCACCTTGTTTATATAATTGTTGACAATAGGCAACTATAAAAATGAGCCGCAAGGCTCGAATAATCGTATCACCTCTTTCCAAATTGTCTAATTTTGTTTACAAGCAGAAGAAAAATTAGGGAGAATTTACTGTATAGTGGTGCATACTTGCATAGAAGTAATTAGTCCGATGCATGGCACCGTGGGCTTAGGAATGTGTAATCCCGGTCTCTTCTTTTACATAATATACATAATTTTGAAAACTTTCTTACTACTTGCAGAATCATTTCTATACTTTGACAACATAGTTGGGACACGGTTCCCACAGGGCATATTTCAAAGATTAATAGCAGTATAAGAGAATAAGTTGCGAAAATAAGGAGGGCGGGATTAGACGAAATCAGAGTGGCAACGCGTGTTAACAGACACGGTTTGAGCATTGATCCTGAGGGATCCGACAGTGATCGATCGATAGATTTCCTGGGCGGTCGCCTTATTTCCAGAATTCATAATTCACTTACCCGGCCCGAGACGTCAACGCTCGCTTTCATTGGAACGATAAATAAAACGGGCAAGTATATCGGACCGCGGAACATAAGTGCTGTGTCAATGACAAACGTTGACTAGCCATGGACAGCCGGCGGAGACTTATTCCTTCGGCGTGATCATTGTCCCCGTGTCGTAATAAATTTATACTTGTAAACACGACGGGTTTCTGTTTTCTGTATTTGACTTCTTGTCGGAAGCCCTGCCCTTTTTGTTTCTCGGCTTGGTTTTTGTTCGAATGATGCGATACGCCTACTTAACCGCTGGGTCAACCGTTACGCCCTGGGATAAATGAGCATTTAAGTCTATTTTTTTTATCGTGGGGGAAATCAGCTGGCCAGACACCGCCGCCCGGCTCGGGGGAGCGGAGCGGGGGTAGTGCGAGGTTTGACCCGCTAAAACCCCCACGGCGACCTAGGGACGCTGTGCCTGTCGCTGACAGATTACGGGGGAGCCACGGGAACTCTTGTAGAACACTACCGTGGCTCCCCCTCGCCTGGCCGGCCACCAGGATGGAAAAGCGGTAGGCTCTGATAATGCGGATGGCCATCCGCCTTTGCAGCCGGCGCAGTAATATGACCCTGCGCCGGCTGGCCATCACGGCTGGCGCCCAAATCGGAGCGCCATACAACGCCATGGAACGCACCACGCCCAAGTACAGGCGGCGCACCCAATCCCCTGGTCCCCCGAGGTTGGGCAATAGGCGGCCTAACCAGACCGCCATCCCATCCACTCGGGGGACGAGGCGGTCAAGGTGCGCATCGAAGCTCCAGTGGCAGCATTTAAGTCTGGACCGTATCTTTATACCTTTCGTGAATTTTTCTGGTGTGGGAGGAATTGTCGCACGATCGTTGGTTATCAGTGATAACCAGACCAATAACTTTACGTATTTATGACGAGGATGAATGGATCAAACAGAAAACAGTAAAAACATTTAAGGAATTTAAAAATACTATTGCATTATTTTCAACCGAATAAGATAATTAAAGAAAGCAATAAATGCCTATGCAGTTTCTGTGATTTGTGAATATTGCAGACAATTATTGTTTTGCATAAAAATTCTCTACCTCGATTGCATCGAATAGGAGATAAATAAAAATTAATTCTTATTCGTAATATTTTTAACGAGCTGAAAATAATCTAACAGCATTTTTTGTATCCTCTGCATTTACTGTTTTGCATTCTAATCTACTCGCTTTTGTCATAATTGCATAAAATCCGCACTCTACGAATCACAGTTATCATCGATCATATTCATTTAGTTTATTCAAACTATCACTTGCACAAACGATTCCAAAATGATGACATAATTATATTGGCTAGTAGTCAGCAGTGTGCACTAATCGTCTCGCGTTCAATGTAACTATGACGCATGAATAGCGTATTTTGCTCGCCACCGCAGAAACTTCACCGTCATTAAAAGTCGCGCATCTCAATCGAAGTTTCGTCTGCACCTAATTATCTACCCGATCGGTCGTCGCATCCGATAAGCGAAGACTCGGCGAAGGAATTGACTATCGCAATATTGTTGTACAGCTACAACCTTTCCGTGCATCGGAGGTGCAACCATTCGATGCTACATTCTTAATGACCCCCACATTTAACCTACCACCATCTGACATTTCGAGCAAACTCTGCCGACGTTTATTGGAACCGTAAGTAGCATTTGATGCAGCTGAAGCGAAGGTTGCGTACGTCGCGATGAAGCGTGTGAAAGCATGCGGCGACACCTATATACACTTTCCCTTAGACTTTTTACGCAGTTTCTATCAAGCAGTCGATCATTTGACACCTAAATGGATGTTTTCGAAAGATGTTTAGACTACAGGAACCCGGAGGAAAGTAACATTGTGCAGTAACAACGTGCATCTTGCAGGACAACTTGCTAGAAATGTTGAACAGCATTGGTACACCGTGTCGCACACTTTGCTGAATCTTCGACTGTAATTTATACACAATTCTAGCTGCTATTTCACGAAATGAAAAATGCTGCCATAATCAATTAAGTCGGCATTTTACTGTTCGACGCGAGAGGATAACGAAACGCTACACGGTGGCATCTTTTGCAAACAAGTTGGCCAGATTTCACAACAACGTACGATGTTTATGAAAATCGGCACTCTTATGTTTCCGAGGTTGCTGAATTCGAATGTGTTATCCAAGATGCAAAATACAAAATGGGAAATCAATCACTGATGACACAATGATTTTTAGCTTAATCTTTTGTAAATATCAATAAATCTCTGATATTTAGCTATGATCATATAATTAGAATAAAAAATTAATATGATGATCTTAATTTAAACATATTTGACATTGTTCATGAGGAACTTGAATATCTTAAAAATGATCAAAAACGGGCAAAATCTTTCGAATGGATATCATAATTGATGTTTTACTGTAAGCCAAAATTTTTGTTGGAGCAGGTCTTTCGGTGATTATCACTGATTTTCCTCTACCGTTACATTATACAGGGTGTCACAAAATTATGGTACCTCCGAGAAATTAGAGATTCCTGAGGTCATTTGTAGCAACTTTTTCCTTTACAAAAATTTTCCCCGAATCATCGTTAACGAATTATTAACGACAAACGCTTACCAATGAGAGGCGAGCTCGTCCTTCATTAGTCATTGTTTTTCGTCAATAAGTCGTAAACGAAGCCACAGATTGCATTTTCGTCAAGGAAAAACTTGCTTCGAACGACCGCAGGAATCTCTAATTTCCCGGAGGTATCATAATTTTGGGACACCCTGTAATATGATAACGATTAAAGACATATTGAGAAGCATCGACTATCGAGGAGTATTACATTATAAGAATATTTTGTGCCCATTTTTATAACTGAAATTTTAATACTAAAAATATTCTACAATCGATTCGCTACAGATTAAAATTATCTTGACGTATTAACATCTCATTATCACCTGTGAGCTATTACAAAGCACGGCAACAATGACGGTGTACATCTCAGTAACCAGGCACGACATTTGAAAATTTCAAACGGCGTTTTTTACTCCAAAATCTATGCAGCATATGTATCATAGGGGCTTCTTGCTGCTATATATCTCAAATATTGCGTTTTTGGCCAGTCTTTTGAGAAAAGGTACCACTGTGAGAAACGCTCGAAAAAAGTAAGAGTGTGGGCGTGCGGAATGGCTCGTTCGCCGTCAGGGGTCGAAGTAAAAGATCGAGTCGATCCGCTCGAGCGGAACAATATATTTTTGCGGTCGGGGACGGCGTGCAGCCCGCGAGAGGTCCTCGTCTCTTTGCGTGCTGCCACGACGAAGGCGTCTCCGCATTGGCGGAAGGACTGTTTGAGATCCGAATGCGCGATACGTCGGCGATAACGTTTATGTAGCGAGGTTGGTACGAGCGGTCTGGCGCGAGCAAACTTCCTTCCAGGTTGTACCGGAAACTCATTCTAAATCTCGGTAGTCAGCGAGGAGGAGCCTAGGCGAGCAATAACGCAACGGTTGCACCGGGCGCGCGCGGGGACTCGGCGCGGATCGGAGCGGTGCGGAGAGGATCGCACGATTTCCGTGTGCCTTGTAACCTCGAACACGATAACGTGCGCCTGGGATTCCAGGCTTTCTCAAATATTGAAGTTGGCCCCGATCTTCTCGTGGCGACGTGCCCCCGCGCCAAAGGTGGCGTCAACGCAATCAAGTAACACAGCTGGCGTGCTTGAATTAGTCGTTGTAAATTTCACGCGTCACCGGCCTCTGTGCTCCCGTCGTCCCTCTTTGCGCGAGGCCGGCCCGATGGCTGGATATTTCACCGGTGATAGATAGAGACGCCGTGCGACTCGACACTAAACCACGAATCCAGATCAATTTCGGCACAGGACTTCCGTTCCGCGGACCACCAGTCGAGTCATGCTGCGGAACTTCGATTATCCGGATACTCGACCGTTCGATACATTATTCTACGTTCGAAGCCACGAGTCGCGGCTGTAGAAAAAAGAAATGTCAAAAGTAAGTCGTTAGTAGTGGAAAATATCCTACAGACTTGGTACCTTAATTACTGAGACTATCTGGTCTGTAGTTTCTCTTCAACATTTTCTTGTAGTCCCTGATCTCGTATTTGTTGGCATTTTTCGACTAGAATACGCAAAGCTGTGGGTCGCTGTGGGATGACCAATTGCTGTGCTTTTCGTTTGTTTTCGGGCATAACTGTTTTATATTTTATATTTATCCAATAAAATACATTAAATTTGTTATTCAGAAATAAACAAAATAAAAGTATATTAAATATTTGTATTCAAACATAAACAAAATAAATGACTATTAAATTTGATGTTCAGAAATAAACAAAATAAATGCATACTAAATAGTTGTATACAACAATAAATAAAATAAATGAATATTAAATTTGTTATTCAGAAATAAACAAAATAAAAGAATATTAAATATTTTATTCAAAACTAAACTGAACAGATGAATAACAAAGTTCGATTAATTATTCGATAATTATAACGTTAGATACGATCCACTGAAGAAGCCCAAGAAACGGACGGAAAAAACAGCTGCTAAGATAGACATTTTTTTTTTGTTTTTTTTTTGTTTAACGTGGGGGAAATCTGCCGGTCAGACACCCCCGTCCAGCCCTTCGGGCTGGACGGGGGTAGTGCGAGGTTTGACCCGCTAAAACCCCAACGGCGGCCTAGGGCGCTGGCGAGTAGCGGGGGAGCCACGGGAACTCTCAAAGAACACAACCGCGGCTCCCCCTCGCCTGGCCGGCCACCAGGATGGAATGGCGGTGGCCGGCCGCGTCCCGGGGGGGAGAATTATACTCCCCCCATGAATCATCTTGCTTCGGCGGTGCGGGGGACCGCACCCCACACCGCCTCGTCACTCCCAATATGGGGAGGACAGCTTCAGTTGGCGGGTGGCGGGCGGCGGGCAATTAAACCAGTAATCTGGTACACCCGCCGCCCGCCTATTCTCATCTGCTCGGGGGGGGGGGCTCTAGGCGTGGGCGCACACGCCGCACCCCCCGCTGACGGCGACACCGCTCGGCAGCCTCCTTCTGCAGCATCACCTCTTCGCAGAAGGCGATGGCTGCCGCCCATTTTCTTGGGCTCTCCAGCATGGCCCCAACTAAGCTGGAGAGAGCGAGGTCGCGACCAACTTCCCTTCTTAGGACTCGGCGCAGCACTGAAAAGGCGGGGCATACCTGCAGTGTATGCTGCGCCGAGTCCTCCTCCGCGCCACAGTGGTGGCACACCGTCGTCGCTTCCCGACCGATGCGACACAGGTAGACACCGAAGCAGCCATGCCCGGTGAACACCTGCGTCGCACGGTAGGAGAGCCTGCCAAACCGTCTCTCCCGACACGAGGTGAAGTGCGGCAGGAGAGCCCCAGGGACGCGCTCGCCGGCATGGAAACAAAGCTCCGCATGCCATCTGGCGAGCGCAAGTCCCCGAGCCTGGTGCTCGAAGCACTGGACCGCCTCCTGCTCCGGCGGGTCCCCCCGAGCCCGGCCAGCGATGCATATGCGCCTATAAACATAGGCGCGCATCATCGCCTGCAGCTCGAAGGGAATTTCTCCCGCCAGAGCAAGCGCCGCCACGGTAGACGTGGTGCGGTAACCCCGTATGAGGCGAAGGGCCGTTTGCCTCTGAAGCCGGCGCAGCAACAAGGTGTTGCGCCTGCTTGTCCTTTCGGACGGCGCCCAGATCGGGGCGCCGTACAAGGCCATGGACCGCACCACGCCCAGGTATAGGCGACGCACCATATTATCCGGTCCCCCGAGATTGGGCAACAGGCGGCCGAGCGAGGCCGCCGCCCTCACAACTCGGGGGACGAGGCGGCCGAAATGCGCCCCGAATCTCCAGTGGCTGTCGAGGATCAGTCCGAGATACTTGATCTCGGACTTCACCTCGACGCAGGCTCCTCCAACCCAGATCCACGATCCGGCCGGTGGCCGCGACCGAGGCCGTCCAAACCAGACGGCCTCGGCCTTCTCCGGGGCCATCTTCAGCCCCAGATCGTGGATCTTCGCGACGACGGCTGCCACCGCAACCTCCGCTCGTCGGATGGTCCTCTCGAAGGTGTCCCCGACGGTGACCACTAACGTGTCGTCCGCATAGCAGAAAAGGGTGGCATCGTCGGGCAGGGAGGCCTTCTCCAGGACTGCGTTATATCCCAGGTCCCACAGGAGTGGTTCTAACACGGACCCCTGTGGGACCCCGCAGTCCACTTCCCTCCGTATCGTCCCGTACCGGCCCGGGTATTCCACCCACCTGTCCCGCAGGTAGGCCCCGATCACCCGCCTCAGATAGGGAGGCACCTGGTGTTCAACCAGGGCCTCCCTAATGGCGGACCATGGCAGGGTGTTAAACGCATTGACGATGTCGATCGACACCGCCAAGCACACCCCGCCCCGTGCCACGGCATTGTTCGAGAGGGACTTTAGACGGTCGATTGCGTCGACCGTCGATCGCCCCTCCCGGAAGCCGAACTGGCAGTCCGCCAGATCGGGGCCAACGCGGGACAGGTGCCTGGCGAGGCAGGCAGCAATGATCTTCTCAAAGATCTTGCCCACCTCGTCCAGGAGACAAATGGGCCGGTACGCGGAGGGAGAATCCGCAGGCCTCCCATCCTTCCTTAAGTGGACCATCCGACTTCTCCTCCAGAGGTCCGGGAACACCCCGGACCTCAGGAGCCCGGAGTAGAGGCTTCTGAGCCTCCCGCCCAGGACGCTCATGGCAAGCAACCAGACCCGGCCGGGGATACCGTCCGGCCCCGGGGCAGTATTCTTGCCCCGAAGCCATTTGACTACCCCGGCCATTTCCTCCGGCGCGACCTCCAGATCCGGGGACCACTCATGTCCCTCTAGCTGAGGGACGGGCCGGGACGCCTCCCCGCTGACGAGGAATAGCGCGTCCACGACCCGTCCGAGCATCCCCGGATCCAGGCTTTCCATCAGAGGGGGCGCCCAGGGACGTAAACGTCCCATCGCCATTTTGTATGGGCGCCCCCACGGATCTCGGTTCAGAGACCCGAGAAAGTAGCGCCAGGCCTGGCTCTTCGCCTGCCTGATGGCCAGCTGCAGGGCGACCACCTTCTCCCTGTATCGCCCATACAGCCGGATAGCCAGCTCCACGTCGGAACGTCGTCGTCGACGGGCGCGGGCGTACTGGCGTCGCGCGCGGACGCACTCTGTGCGCAAATCCGCTATCGCGCGCGACCATCAGTACACCGCCTTCCTCGGGAAGACCCTGGCCCGGGGCATGGCGACGTCAAAAATCGACGTCATTGCTCCCCGGAACCAATGGGCCTCCCTTGTCCCGTCGACTGGCCCGGCCGGTGTTGCCGGCCAGGCCACGACGTGGGCTGCCGCCATCAGAGCGTCCTGGTCGAGGCGCTTCAGCGCCCACCGCGGCTGAGGCGATCCCTCATCAGCGGGGCGACGTCGGGGCGTCGATGGAGCGGCGGAGAGGCCGAGAACAATGTATCTGTGGTCGGACAGCGTCTCGACCTCCTCCGCCACCCTCCACGCCGTAATACGACGCACGGCCGGGGGCGTTGCCCATGACAGGTCAACGATGGACCCCCCGTACCGCACGCACGTATGGACCGAGCTCGTGTTTAGGAGACGGAGCTCGAGTCCCGCCGCCCAATAAAGCACCTCCCGGCCCCTCGGGTCCGTCCTGGGGGAACCCCAAGCTGAAGACTTGGCGTTGAAGTCCCCCAGGACCAGCACCGGACGTGGCTGGCAGCGGGAGACGCATCTCCCCACCACGTCCAGATACTGTTCAAACTCCTCGAGGGACCACCTCGGAGGTGCGTAGATCGCCACAACCGCGGTGCCGCCCCAGTCAACGGCCAGGTATCCCCGGCCGCGCTCGATAACGGAGCACGCCGGGGACCCTGGCCGGCCTGCCCATATTATAACGGCGGAGCCGTCCAAGTCCCCCATCCAATGTGGATGGTCCGGGACCCGGTACGGCTCCGCCGCTACGGCCAACCCGGCACCCCGCTCGGCCAGGAATTGCACAAAAAGGTCTTGTGCCCTGACCGAGCGGTTCAGGTTGGCCTGAATAATAGGGCCAGTAGGCCCCATTACTCCGGTGCCTCTATCTCCATCGCCGCCGCGGGAGCGGTGGCGTCTGGGGTTTTATCAGCCCCAACCGCCCCCGCGGGCGCGACGGTGGCATCCTTGGGTGCCGAATCCTTTTTATTAGGAGCTGCCACGGCGGCTGCCGCCTTGGCCGTCGTGGTTCTCCTCCCCCTGCTTCCTCTGCCGCGTCTCGCGCTGGCAGGGCACGCCCGGCTGCCGAGGCGGTGCCCGGCCGGCTTGCCAGCACCCGCGCAAAGCGGGCACTTTGGCTTTTCAGTGCAGCCAGCCACCTTATGGTCCTGACTGCCGCACCCGAAACAGCAGCCGGACCGATCCTCGGCCGCAGTGCACCGCTGCCTCGTGTGGCCTAAGCCAAAGCAGCGGTAGCACTGCAAGGGCCGGGCGCTGAGGGCCTCCACTGTCGCCTGGGTCCAGCCCACTGTCAGTTTGCCGGCGACCGCAACTTTGCGTGCGGCCGCAGCAGGGCACTGGACCCAGAGGGTGCCCAAACCAGAGGGGGAAGACCGGATTTCGCCGGTCTTCACATCCCCCCGGTCGCACCCTCCCACATGGGCGACAGCTGCGGCGACCTTCACCGGCGTGGTCGAGTCGACCAGGCCGCGCACCCTAAGGTCGGCCTTTTTGATTGGGCGCGCGACCTTCACGCCGGTCCCCGCCAGCGCGTCAGCCATCTCAGAGGCCAGAGCAGTGGCCTTGGCAGCTCCATCAGCTCCGGGGACCTCGAAAATTATTGCCCCCGTCACCGCTCTCCTGGGCTTCAGCGAGGCGATGCCAATTTCTGCCAGGTCTATTTTGGACCTGGCAGTGGTCATCGCCTCGGCATAACTCATCGCCCCGCCGGCCGGTACCGTTAGAGTAACGGCAGCCGTGCGGGGCGGACACGGCGGCAGGGGAGCCCTTTTGGGAGCAGCTGGTGTCACCCGCCTCGCCACCCTCTGGGTCAAAGCAGCCTTGGCAGCTGCCGCAGGTTTATCTGCGGCAGCCGTCCTTTTGGTCTTCCGGCCAACTACCTTTGACCACACCTCAGTTGGAGGTGTGGTGGAGGGCGGCGCAACAGTAGGGGCGGGCTGCATTTGTGTCGTCTTAGCGACCACAGCCCCTCCCCCACTGCCACCCTTTTTCCTCCCCTCCTGTCCATCGACAGGGGCGGGGGGGGGGTGGACGGCACGGGTGCCGCCGATCGCGGGCCTCGCACTCGCGGAACCAGCTCCCTTCTGAACGATGCCAATTTGGCATCGATCAGGGAGCCGATCTGCACCAGCAAGTCTGCTGGCACAGCCGCGGGTGGGGGTGAGGACCCTCCTCGCCCAGGGGACTGGGGCCCCCGGGCGCCGATAACCGGCAGCAACCCCTTTCCCCCCCAGGGGGCAGCGGCGGAGCCATCCCGGCAACAGCCGGCCCCGCCTCCACCGCTTGACGGAGTCGGGCGACTTCAGCCCGCAACTCCGCCAACTGTTCCCTTAATTGGGCATTTCGGCTTCCAACAGCCGGGTGGCGCTGGGAGCCGACCGAACTGCCAGCTCCGCAACGCCCACCCGGCTGCTCAGGGCCGCCGTCCGGAGGGACCGCACCTCACTGGCCTTCAGTCCCGTCGCAGCATTAGAGATTCTGGCCACATCGCCCAGGCACTCCATGACTGCTGCCGCAACGTCCCGCGTCGGGCGGCCCCGGAAGTCCACAGCGACCTCAATTTCATCCGGAAGCGGGTCGCTCGATCTCGCAGGCCTTGGCCCCGGGGCAACCGGGTCGAAAATGCCCGCTATGAGGCTTCTATCAGCCTCAGCCTGTCTGCGTTTGGCCTCTTGGAGGCCAACGTATTCACCGGTCATCGGTGGCCGGCCCCGTTTCCTCGTGGAGGTGCCCGGGACGCTCTGCGACGAGTGGTGGGAGGAGACAGAGAAGTCCGACTCCTCCCCCCCGTCGCAGTTGTCAAGGCCCGCCGCAGGCCTCTTTGTGCCGCTGTGGCAGAATGCCTCCGCGACACCGGCTCTACATATCGTTCTAGGCGCACGATTGGTTCGCACGCCTCTCCCTCTCGCTCGTTAACTCCCTCCCCGGTTATGTTTGAAAAAGAATCCATACTTGATCCCACGAGTGTGGTCGGAAAGGAGGTCACCCCGGGTAGAGCCGCCATACCCAGGGAAGGCTAATACGCCCGGGGGGTCGCCAGATACCCCGGGGTTGTCCGCTAATGATTGGTGCACCCACCAACCATAGCTGGCGCTTACTCCAGCTACGCCCTCTTCACCGCGCAACACTGCTTGGGGCTAGGGATTTTTTAGAGAGGTTGTCATCCTCGCGGTCCGGCCGGTTAAGGCAAGACCCCCGTTCCTGTAAAACATGACCACAGGTTTACGGTATGTGTCCGACTTTAGTTGGCCCCTCACCTCAAGCCACTCCAGCTAGGTAGAACCTGCCAGGGAATAAAATCCCCGCCGGCACAGCCTTGAGGATCATTAGGAAACGAAGCCCCCCCACCACGACAAGGTAGCGGACACGGCGGGGGGGAAGATAGACATATTCGCGTTCAGGTGCATACATATACATATATCACACTAGGATGCGCGAATCACCACTGTAACAACGTTTCTTGAATAAACATCTTGTATTTATCAAACAATGCTATTCCAATGAAATTACCAGACTCGTCAAAGCCACACAGCTGCTCAACTTCCGCACGGCACTGATTATCTTGTTGAACTCAACAGAACAGTCTCAAATTGAAATTGAACGGTGGGAGCGGTGTAACTGAATGACACGATTGAAACACTGCATGTTTGGAGCACGTTCGAGACACGAAGAATAAATTTAGGCTGCGGATTCTACCCATTTCTAAGAAAAATGAGCGCGCGAAGAACAAACCCCGTTAATGCCTCGAAAGAATTACGAATGCTGCGCCGGACCAACAAAATACAATAGCAGAAACGGGTATCAGCTGCTGTTTCATGTAACCGCTTCGAACGAATTTTTGTTTGCGCAAAGATCCGCGATTTGACACGATAAAGCGGCATGCGCAAATCTGACGACGCAGCAGCGTAAACCTCACGGATTTCGCGAGTCCCTCGATCGTCAAACGACGTCCGTGGAAGTGCGGTGGCGATAATTAACCGTCTTATTCCGGAGGTGATCGCGCCCGGCACAAAGAGGAAAGAAGACGTTGAAGAATGAAAAGCTCGGCCGGAAGTCGTATAAAGAAGGATTTTCGATTCAGCGGAGGGAGAAATCCTTATAAGTTGACGCGCCTTGGATCGGTAATCCTGGTTATCTTGGCAGAAGGACGACGGACCGCGCTGACTCCCGATGCACCTCTACGCGGCCATTTGCATACTCCAACGTCGCGGTGACACACACGACCGTATGCAAAGTTCTGACGAGAAACAAATACCAACTAGTCCGTGGACGTTCGAGATGTGCGTGCACCTCATTATAAAGCAACAGCCGGATCCGCGATGAGATTATGCGAATTTACGGTAGCAAGCACAGCGGGGGGAATCGGCGTCTGCTTCGTTCTTCCACGCTTGGCATTCGCGGCGACCTTTCCGAGCGGATTTCTTTCAGACTAACGCTCTTGTAAAGAGATCAATGGAAGAAACAACTACGAGCCTCGCGATACAGTCGGCGACCAAGAATGCCGTGTCGTCGTCGCTTTCGACTTCAATTTCTTTTTCTTAACCCTTTCAATGCCGAACCACGATTCATCGTTGTTTCTCGGTTTATATAGCTTTCTAAATTTTCTAATTATCAGGTTTTATAACATTTTTATGATTTCTTTCCGATACTTTTTCAAACCACATCAAACAGGTTTGGTACTTTCCGCTCAAGTATACACGACTCTTTGATCGGCATTAAAAGACTTATCGATCTAACGACGTTTTCATTCTTCTGGTTAGAAAGACTATCGATCTTAGTGTTAGAAAATTGTTCCAGTAATTTTTCAATGTCCTGTCGATTTTGGTATCGCCGATTCGTAGTTAAAGAAATTAATAGGTTATAAATCAGAAAACCGTCTTCCAACTTATATAGTGTGCACATTAACATTTTAATAATTACAAGACCTACGTTTCTTTCGCTTCTTTATTTAATTGAATATTCCACTTTTAGCTACAATTAAAAATAGGAATGTTCAACTGAAACAAATAAGCAACCGATGCTCCAGGAACTTATCGAGGCTGGCGTACGTGGGTGGATCAACGGTGGCGCAGATTTCTTGTATCCACGCCTCTCTCGACTACGGGTCGTGTTTTTCCACCGTTAGGTGGACCAGCAAGTCGTCCCAGTGGTCCACCGGCCGCACCAAATTTCGCAGCTGGGCCAACGCCTGGTTAGTGCGACGACGCAGCAAAGCGAGACCGCTGCCGTCGCGATCGCGGGTGAGCGGAGCAAGGGCCAGGAAGCCGATGTTCGCCGCTGTTACGGAGTAGTGAGCAATCTCGGACGCCGCTTCTCCTTCTAAAGCACCCTTGAAGTACTGCAGTCGCTGGACATCGTGATGAGTCCGGTTCTTCACGACCAGAGACTCAAACTGGTCCGAGAAGCTCGGCCACTACGTGTAGCAGCCGGCGAAGCACGGATTTGAAGCTAAATCGTGTATTCCGCATGAATTTGAAGCCAAATCACTTGTTTCGCATGGATTTGAAGGTAAATCGTTTGTTTCGCATGTGTTGCGCACGGCACAAAATAACTGCCGGAGGTCATAAGGAGACGAAAACGACTTACTTGTTTGGACTCCACAGTCCTCGGTTTACAATCCTTGGAGCACAGCTCCGTTCGACGTATAAAATTTGAAGCACGGCTTCGTATGAACTATAAAATTGAAGCACGGTTTCGTATGGGCGCAATGGGCACTAAATAAAACTTGACTATTAACGATAACGATATCTTGGAGAATCCCCCGTTATCAAAATGTGCGGCTGTATATATAGACACCTGGCCGATGTTCAATGGGAAGTATCGTCAGGTGTCCAAGGCCGAGTCATTGCCTTCTAAGGCAAAAACGCCGCCTATACATACGGCCGAGGCGAGCGTTTGACGGTCGGGCCAACGTACGTCGATCGTGTTATTGTCTTGCCGCCTCGCCGTTTATTCGACAAAAACGGCGAGACGGCGTACAATTGTTGAATTTTTACAGGCAACGCAAATAATTGTAACAGAGTTAATTTTTATTGAAAAAAAACGAAAATGAAACACACATAAAGCTAATCGATATTAAGGGTGATAGTTCGGTAGGCACAACTACACACCTCGCTCGTCCGCAGGCAACTAACTAAAAGACAACATTTTTGGCCGTTGGAGCCTCAAGAAAAAGGCAACGCAGACAGTAGACAGTCATCGCACTTTCTCGCTAGATGCGACGCAGCTCATCATACAACAATGTAATACCCTAATTTAAAATATTACGTCCGTCGCAGGGACAACCTTCAACACTCCCACTTATTTTAAATCGCCGAGCACATTTAATGTTTCTCTCAAGACGCAGAACTGTGATTTAGAGATAGGCTTGGTGAGGATGTCTGCCAGCTGTTCTTCAGATGGCATATAAGAAACTTCGATTTCTTTACGTTTGACGACCTCGCATACAAAATGAAATCTGACGTCTATATGCTTAGACCGTTTGTGGAATTCATTGTTCATCGAAAATTTAATGGCGGACTGATTGTCCACAAACATTGACACGGCTTCGCATGTTAATTTTAATTCCAACAAAATGCGGCGAAGCCAAAGAGCTTCCTGTGTGCCACATGTTAGGGCAACATATTCGGCTTCGGTAGTTGAAAGAAAAACGACGCTCTGTCGTTTACTCGACCATGAAACTGGTCCACCGTTCAATATAAATATAAAACCACTTCTTGACTTGCGAGTTTCTGTGCATCCTGCATAGTCTGCATCAGTAAATCCTTCAAGTTGAACTGAACTCCCACTCTTTCCGAACACTATCCCATAATCGCGAGTACCCGTCTAATACCTAACTATTCTCTTAACTGCTTGCCAATGTTCCTCGCCATACGAATCCACAAACTGACTGACAATGTTGACTGCATATTCTATATCCGATGGCTTCTCTATACGGCACACGTGACATTCTCTCACTTTCGCACTTGTTTTCTGATTCTTTCAATTTACATAAAAATGAACCCGGTTGTGCACGAATACTCGAACATTTCGCGTCACTCATGTAACGCTGACCCTTCCCGCCCCACTCTCAGTCCCTACAAGAGATAAGACGCGGGTATAAGAAGGGAGCTAATTATGCGCGCAGCAGTGATTGATTGACATTACAATCGGTAATCCGGAGGTACATATTGTGCGCGGCGGACAAGGTCCCAGACCGGCGTGAATTAATTTGTGGAATATTGTAAAATAAAAGAAACGCTGGAAAGCTATAGCTTTCCAGCTCCTTTAAAAAAAAAAACAAGTGCTTCAAACACTGCGTAACAATTTGGCGATCATGCCAGGATCCGTCTGCTACGATCAATCTACGGAGATCAACGGCACGGATCTTTGTGTGAAGAACCGGAGAGCGAAACACAAAACAGGCAAAAGGACCACTACGCAGTAGCAGGACACCCCCTGCCGAATCAGGAATCACCTGAAGCTGGATTCATTATTTAAACGCTATCGCGAATCGCGGAGTTCCATACTATCTTCCACGAGCTCGAATACCGAAACCGATTACGATTCAGATATCGGAGTACATCTGCTCTATACTACACCACCGAAGATGTCGCGAGCCACATCGCCAATAGAGGCTGAGACTCCCAGCCTGCAGAGTGAGATGAAATCTATATGCGAAATGATTACGAAACTCGCGATTTACACTAAAGAAGAGAACCGCAAACGCCAAGAAAAAATAGACGACCTGGGAAGAAGAACCCTTGGGTTGGTAACAGAGGACGAAGGCCCTGTCCAACAGCCACGCCCGACACACCAGCAACCAGCCAGTGACGTCACATCGGACGAGGAACAGGCAGGTAACAGAGGGATAGATAACGCGTCGCTTCAACGTCCCCCACCAGGTGAGTCGACATACTAACACAGTGAGTTGATGAGCCCATCCGAATCAATACGAACGATTAGAGAAATAAAAGGCACTGGTGATATGAGAGTCGAGGACTTTATCCGCCAGGTAAGAAGAGCCCGCTCATGAGCAACTCGTCCATGCATACTGCTTGACCTAATCTTGGCCGAGAAAATCAAAGACAACGCCTGGGACGCCATTCGATTTGAAACTATCGAAACATACGATGACCTGTATGCCACGTTACGACGCAACATTACAGGAGCCGCCTCAACCGAAATCTGTAAAACACGGCTCAGACAAATCCGCCAAACCGCGTGGAAGACGCGATGCCGCGTAATATCGAGGAGGCACGTACAAAGGCGCTCACAATCGAGCTCCGCAACCGCGAGAGAAAGCAGAATCAACAACGAGACCTTGTAACTAAACAACCGACACCTCGTCCATCAGTCCGACCACGACCATCCGAGTCAACGCAAGGTCAACCAACCGCAACAACGCAATGCACACATTGCAGACGATACAGACATACCGAGACCGACTGTTTCCATTAACATCAGAATTTTCGGCTACGTACAGACCAAGGAAGACCGCTACCGAGCAATCGAGCAACCAAAACAGAAACAATCGAAGAAGTGTCGGTCAACGAAAACCAGGAGTCAATCGATCCGGAACAACACTTCGGAGCATATGGTTTCGGGTCAACGGCCGAAGTCGACGAATGTTAGTCGACACCGGCGCAGATATCAACCTAATGAAAGAAAACGCCGCCCAAGCTTATCGTCGGTACGCCGAGGTAAAGAAATTCACGATGGGTAACAGCACCTATACCTGCAGGGAGGCATTGGAATTGACCATATTTGGTAAGACATCGAAATTTCACGTCATTACTAAAGAATACCCATTGGTGGAAGACGGGATAGTCGGACTACCATTCCTCCACCAGTACAACTGGAAACTAACCAAGGAGAACCTTCAGCTGGACAATAGATCCCTGAACTTGCACACCGAGAACGCCAAGATCCCGGCACACACGAGCGTTAAGGTTTGCGTTACGACGCCTACCAAGAACGGCATCGTGCTATGCGAAAATTTAATTACTGGAGACCTCTCGCTTCATGAAGCAAAGAACGGACAAATCTCCACATACGTGACAAACGCCAGTGACTCCGAAAGAGAGATCACCGACGACACGTTTCGAGTTACGAAGATAGACGTAAAAGAAGCCCACCAGAAGAATAACGACACCAGCATAGCCGGACGCGTCAAGCTCCTACGAGACAATACACGGTTACAACACATAGAAGCCGACCTAAGATACAGCATCTGGAAGATATTGGCCTCCTATTCCGATGTGTTTTACCTCCCTGGAAATGAACTCCCACAGACAAGACTAACGGAGCACCGTATAGAGTTGACGGACAAGAGACCGATCAACATTAAGAGCTACCGACCACCGGAAGCCCACAAGCACGAGATCAGGAAGCAGGTGAGCGAAATGATGAACAAAAGAATCATCGCGAATTGGGAGTCGCCATACAATTCTCCGCTCTGGGTCGTACCAAAGAAGATCGATGCAACAGGAAAACAAAAATGAAGAATCGTCATAGACTTCCGTCGATTAAACGAACGAATAGCACAAGACGCCTATCCGCTGCCCGTCATCGAAGATATTCTCGATCATCTGGGAAACGCGAAAATCACAATGCACGAAGAAAGCAAAAAATACACGGCTTTCTCAACACCCGAGGGGCACTTTGAATACAACCGCATGCCTTTTGGACTGAAGAACGCGCCCGCCACGTTCCAGAGGATGATGGACCAAGCCTTACGAGGTTTAATTGGCAAGACGTGCTTCGTGTATCTCGACGACATAGTGGTGTACGGATCTACGATCCAAGAACACAACGAAAATCTGGTAATACTACTGGAGCGCTTGCGAGCCACCGGTTTAAAGTTACAGCCAGATAAATGCGAACTCTTGCGACCCGAATTGGAATACCTCGGACACGCCATAACCAAAGATGGTGTCAAACCGAATGAAGTCAAGATAGAAGCTGTCAGGAACTACAAACAGCCCAGTACACCAAAGGAAGTAAAGGGTTTCCTCGGTTTGGCTGGATATTATCGTAAGTTTATTAAAGATTTCTCCAAAATAGCCAAACCACTCACAGATCTGACGAAGCAGGACAAATAGTGGGAATGGACAGAAGAATGCCAACACGCATTCGACACACTAAAGCAACACCTCACGAAGAGCCCGGTATTACGGTACCCGAATTTCTCGAAGCAGTTCACTTTGACAACCGATGCTACCAACTATGGTATCGGAGCAGTCCTCTTACAGGAAGGACACCCGTGCTGCTACGTCTCGAGAACGCTGAACCCTGCCGAGATTGACTACTCGACAACAGAAAAGGAAATGCTCGCCGTCGTATGGGCGATACGTCGCCTCAGACAGTACCTGCTAGGAAGAAAATTTAAAATTCAAACCGACCACAAGGCACTGGTCTGGCTGATGAGCGTCAAGGACCCATCATCAAGATTGCTGAGATGGAGACTGCTCCTCGAGGGCTATGACTACGAGATTGACTACAAAAAGGGTAAAAAAACCAAGCCGCCGACGCCCTGTCCAGGGTGAACATGACCAATGAAGAACTGGACGAACTCATACAACAACAGAGTTCAACCCCATGGGCACGGTTCGTAGCTTGGGAGGCAGTCGAGACGCCTTCAATGGCCAGCTACGTGGCCACTGACAAGCAAGACGTGATTGTCACCCCACGAGAAACGTTCAACGAGGAAGCGTGGATTAATTACCTTCACGAAGCCTCATTTTGGAAACAGCGGAGAAACAAAATCTATATCACCATCTCCGAACAGTTCACGCCGCGAGAGCAAGACCGCCTGTTTGCGATGCTGCAATTCACGGCTGAAGAAAAGAAGAAAACCGCTGTCCCAACCAAGCGAAACTCAAGGCTCACATCAGAAGAAAAGCAACTGATCATCTGAGAAAATCATGGTACGCCGACAAGTGGACACTTTGGGGAAACAAGGACACTTTGAAGAATCAAAATGAACTACTATTGGAGAGGAATGGACGAGGATGTAAGGCGATACATTACGACCTGCGACGTGTGTCAACGCAACAAAACACAACGTACGCCATTCGCACACCCCGCCATTATTACAGATACACTACTACAACCTAATGACAAAATCGCTATGGATATATTCGGACCACTGCCAGTCACACGGAGAAACAACCGACATATCCTCAGCATCCAGGATCAGCTCACGAAATACCTCATACTCGTTCCCCTCACTGCGACCAGAGCAGAAGACGTGGTCAACGGTTTACTCGAAAGCTATGTATACACATTTTCAACACCAAAAGCTATATTCACCGATCAAGGTGCAAACTTTATCGGCCAGGTAATGCAAGAGTTTGAGGAGAATCTCGGGATACAACATATCCAGACAACCTCTTGGCACCCACAGAGCAACGGATCGCTTGAACGAGCTCATGCAGTGATTCAAGATCTTCTAAAAACAGCCACAGCGGAGCACACAGAACTCGAATGGGACGAAGTTGTAAAGCCCATCACACTCGCCTACAACACTAGTGTCCACGAATCTACCGGACGGACACCTTTCGAACTGACGTTTGGACGAACGGCTAACGTACCATCAGCAGTTAGCTCCACTCCAGGCACAACCTATGAAACCTTGGTAACAAAATGGAGGAAACGACACCACCAGTTGATTCAGGCCGCAAGAGAAAGATTAGAGGAGAGCAAGAGACGCAGTAAAGAACGTCATGATTCCAAGCGTGTACGTACACACCCGGTATACCGCCAGGGAGATCAAGTGCTGATCAAAGACCATATGGCAAGAGGGAAGCTCGCCAAAACATGGAAAGGCCCTTACCGCATTGAGGCCTTCCACGCGGAGAACAACAACGTCACCTTGGAAGTCAATGGACGATTACAGAAGGCACATACGGATAACATACGGCCGTACTTTTCTGTTACAGATGCTACTAGCCCTGATTCAATTGACGAGCCTCTCCCTGGTACAAGCCGAGATTCGTATCGAGTCACTGAACGACTCGACGATTTACGTAGAACAACTGGGACCGGCTAGAATATACCACGAGACATGGAATATCATCACGATATTTGACACCAACGAACTCAGAAAGGACTACGAGAAGATAGAAGGCCAGCTATCATCACTAAGAACCAGATGCGGGAACTGTAAAGAGATGAGAGAACTCAGTCAATTGAGGCAGATAATGAAGAACACTGGGGCTGAAGATGGCCCCGGAGAAGGCCGAGGCCGTCTGGTTTGGACGGCCTCGGTCGCGGCCACCGGCCGGATCGTGGATCCGGATTGGAGAAGCCTGCGTCGAGGTGAAGTCTGAGATCAAGTATCTCGGACTGATCCTCGACAGCCACTGGAGGTTCGGAGCGCATTTCGGCCGCGTCGTCTCCCGAGTTGAGAGGGCGGCGGCTGCGCTAGGCCGCCTGTTGCCCAATCTCGGGGGGCCGGGCGATATGGTGCGCCGCCTATACCTCGGCGTGGCGCCCCGATTTGGGCGCCGTCCGTGAGGGCAAACCGTCGCAACACACTGTTGTTGCGCCGGCTACAGAGGCAGATGGCCCTTCGCCTCATAAGAGGCTACCGCACCACGTCTACCGTGGCGGCGCTTGCTCTGGCGGGAGAAATTCCCTTCGAGCTGCAGGCCGCGATGCGCGCCTATATTTATAGGCGCATATGCATCGCTGGTCGGGCTTGGGGGGACCCGCCGGAGCAGGAGGCGGTCCAGTGCTTCGAGCTCCAGGCCCGAGAACTTGCGCTCGCCAGATGGCATGCGGAGCTTTGTTCCCATGCCGGCGAGCGCGTCCCTGGGGCTCTCCTGCCGCACTTCACCTCGTGGCGTGAGAGGCGGTTTGGCAGGCTCTCCTACCGTGTGACGCAGGTATTCACCGGGCATGGCTGCTTCGGTGTCTACCTCTGTCGCATCGGTCGGGAAGCGACGACGGTGTGCCACCACTGTGGCGCGGAGGAGGACTCGGCGCAGCATACACTGGAGGTATGCCCCGCCTTTTCAGTGCTGCGCCGAGTCCTAAGAAGGGAAGTTGGTAGCGACCTCGCTCTCTCCAGCTTAGTTGGGGCCATGCTGAAGAGCCCGAGAAAATGGGCGGCAGCCATCGCCTTCTGCAAACAGGTAATGTTGCAGAAGGAGGCTGCCGAGCGGGGTCGCCGTGAGCGGGGGGTGCGGCGTGTGCGCCCACGCCTAGAGCCCCCCCTCCGAGCAGCTGAGAATAGGCGGGCGGCGGGTGTACCAGATTATGCTGGTTTAATTGCCCGCCGCCCGCCAACCGAAGATGTCCTCCCTATGCCGGGAGTGGGGCGACGAACATCGTCGTCCCCGACGGCCGCCGTGCCCAGGGCGGGGGCCCTGGGCACCCTCATTGAAAAGCGGCCGTCGTGACGAGGCGGTGCGGGGAGCGGTCCCAAGATTATTCATGGGGGAGGATAAATCTCCCCCCGGGACGCGGCCGGCCACCGCCATTACATCCTGGTGGCCGGCCAGGCGAGGGGGAGCCGCGGTTGTGTTCGTTAAGAGTTCCCGTGGCTTCCCCAGTAATCGCCAGCGCCCTAGGCCGCCGTGGGGGTTTTAGCGGGTCAAACCTCGCACTACCCCCGTCCCGCCCCCCCCGGGCGGGGCGGGGTTGTCTGGCCAGCAGATTTCCCCCACGATAAAAAAAAAAAAAAAAGATGATGAAGAACACCCACAAGCAAATACGGACCATACAGACACTCGAAGGAAGGGATCTAAGACGCCGTCGAGGATTGATAAACGCGATAGGATCGCTCAGCAAATCACTTTTCGACACACTTGACAACGATGACTTAGAAAATTTGCATAAAGAAATGGACAAAATTTATGACGGACAACACAAATTGGCAAGCAGCATATCAAGCCAGACAGCAGTAATCAGAGTACTGCTGGAAGAAGCTAACAGAGGCAGCAGAACGAACTACGACTCGCTCATCGAAGTGCTCAACAATAATACACAACAGATCCAGATGGTGCGGGCCTTGGAAGCCATGATTCCCATAACGCAAGGATTGCGAGACGACACCTCCACACTCCTGACTGCTATCACCATGGGTAAGCATGGAATCATAGATACACAACTTTTAACACCTGAAATACTAGCGCAGGGTATCAACGGAGTTCAAAGCCAGAGACCTGGCGCCCCGATGCTGGACGGCCGACGGGACTACGCGTTGCTGCTCGACATCGCCGATGTTGCAATTTCCTTAACGCGAGGGCATCTCGTGTACCACCTCTCGATGCCCATCATGGAGAAACCGATATTTCAGCTACAACACCTCATCCCCATTCCACAACGAATCGGAAAACATCATATTGTGACCATCCCCGAATCAGAATGGATCGCAATAGACGAAACCAAGCGCAGCTACATACAGGCCGACCAACAGTGGATAAGCAACTGTAAGACACACGCAAACACACGATACTGCAAACGCACGCAACCCACTTACCTCATCAACACTATTGACACATGCGACAGCAAACTCATTAGAGAAAAGACAATTGATACAAACGACAAAATTTGCACCAGTAGCTTATTCAAAATTCACGTTATAGCTATCATCGCGATAAAAGACGGATACATTCTTATACCGGAACGCGAACTCGCGTTAAATGCAATATGCGATAAAAAGACCACACGCATCGAAATACGACGACCAACCATACTCCGCTCTACACAAGACTGCTCACTCCTGGGCGATCAGTTCTCACACCATTTGGCAAAAACATACGAGTTCGAACAAACAGTAATTTACAGACCCAACGTTACGTTACCATTTTCGACATCTGACATGCAGTTAATTCCTGACAAAATACCTTCACTCCACGGCACACTAAACATCGACACATACAGAACAATCAGTAACCAATTTAGACCAGATCGAACAAAATATCGAACAAGTTAAGCAGAACTATAGGCATACTCTACATTTTTTACCGTTGCGGACTTTTTTCACTATTAGGCAAACTCGTTCCCAGAAACATATGTATCGAAATCTTCAGCCCCAAAATCACACACTATGTAAATTTAGAACCCCAGGTACTTTATAACTCGAACGCACCCACTCAAGTACTGCTGAACGCGTCACCGGGGGATATGAACCACCCTCAAAAGAAAGGAACCCTACGGTAAAAGTAACACCTCGCTGGAGCAAGCTGCGTCTAGGACGGGGGGTGTAACGCTGACCCTTACCGCCCCACTTTCACTCTCAACAAAAGATAAGACGCAGGTATAAATAGGCCATTAATTATGCGTGCGCGCAGTGACATTCTTATGATCGGGCCGGAACATCGATCACAGTAGAAAAGTTCCCACTCTTAATGTATCAATTTTATAAGACTATTGTAAAATAAACATACGCTGAAAAGCCATAGCTTTCCAGTTCCTTTTTAAAAAGTGAAGTCATTCAAATCCTGCGTATCATCGGCAACAAAAAATTACGTTGACGATGCGATTGATTCGTTGAAGAAACATTTACGTACGACCTGTATGAAACTATCGACGACGTTCACTCGATGAAACGTGCGATCGAAACTCTCCAAAAATTCGTGACAAATGACGAATCCAATCACGAGAATCTGAAGAAACATGTTGAAACGTGCATCGAGAAAAATAATAAAAGTACCAATGAAAGGCTACGTCAAAGATTCGTCGAGCTCGAGGATAAGTTGTTCGAAATAATGAAAGCTGAGGGTATCGTGGATCGAGAAAAATTGAATGCCGTTGTGAAATTTGCTGGCAACATCGAGCACAAACTTGCAAGTGTGGGACACAAAGTTAACAGCAACTTGCCGAAAAAGATTGATAACCTTGAAAATCACATATTAAATAAAATCCGCAACTTGGAGGAAATTACGAGCACTGGTAAAGCGAATCAGGGAAAGTTGGCGCAACTTGAATTACTCGTAGACGAACTGCAAAATAAATTTACAGTAGGCGGTTTTGAAACTGGCAAGGAATTGAATGAGAGGTTCGAAAGGCTTAATACTGCTATGCGCGAGAGATTACTCGAGCTGACTGGAGAGGGAAACATAGTCGCGAAATTCGAACAGTTACATAAATCTTTATTAGAGAAATTTACCGAAATATACGGACAAAAATGCGACGTATCGAAGAACAGCAGCACCACGCGTCGCTTTCGAGGAATTGGATTCTCGTATGAGACTTCGTTTCAGAGACTTATTGACTGTAGCGGTAGCAGCAACCACAGAAGAGATTCCGATAACGCTAAAAGCGTCAATAGCTGAAAAGCCCATCGATAACGCAAAAGACTCCGAGAACGCAAGGATAATTAAATTAGCGTATCTTAATTTCGAGCGACCGCAGACTGACAAGGCGAAATCATGAGCGGTGATAAAGTGAACTTGGTGAATGAACTGCATGCTCCGGCGAGACGTTACTTCCGGCGGAGGCGAGTGGTTACGCGAGGACTCGACGATCTCTGGCAAGCTAATATCGTTGAAGTTCGACCGTACGCAAGAGAGAATCGAGGACATCGATATATTCTTACGATAATCGATACATTCAGCAAATATGCCTGGGCCGTTCCTTTGAAAAGCAAAAATGCTGACGATGTGTGCAAAGCTTTCGCGTCGGTGTTGAAAAAAGATGGCCGAATACCGAACAATTTGCAAACCGATATGGGGAGAGAATTCTACAATAAAAATTTTCAAGAATATCTGAAGAAACGTAACATCAACCACTATTCCACATTCAGCACTATGAAAGCGTCCATAGTCGAACGATTCAATCGTACATTGAAGAACAACATGTGGAAATTTTTCTCGTTGAGCGGAAAATATCGTTGGATCGACGAGGTACCCACGTTGATCAAGGACTACAATAATCAAAAACATCGCACCATTCGTATGCGACCTGTAAACGTGAATCACAAAAATGAGAAGTATCTTTTATCTACCGTGTACAGCAACGTCAAGATCGCCGGTCCTGCGAAATTCAAAGTTGGCGACTATGTGCGCATCAGCAAGTTCAAAACCGTATTCGACAAAGGATACACGCCGAACTGGTCAACGGAAGTATTTAAGATCGCGACGGTGAAACGAACGAATCCCGTCACGTATCTTTTGGTTGATTTGCAGAACAAACCTATCGCTGGAGGATTTTACGAATACGAGATACGCGCTACCAAATATGCCGACGTGTATTTAGTAGAAAAAGTATTGCGTCGAAAAGGAAATGAAATATATGTGAAATGGTTGGGGCTGGATTCGTCACATAACTCTTGGATAAAGAAATCATCTGTACTTTAATTCTATAATGTAATGTTTATTTTTGTTTCTCTAATAAACATGAAAAAATACATAAATGCTTTTTACATTAATACTAATTAATTCCCCCCACACGCACACAATTTCAACGATTCGCTTTCGATACGATTAGATCTAAACATAAAGCTAACAATTCGCAATCGATCAGACAATTTCGTTCGAACAATTCGTTTGTAAAAATTACGGTCGCATAATTCTGCTCGTTATTGGAGTTTTTTACAATGTCAACGAGCTTCGCTGAATTTCTGGAATATTTTCTAATAACCATGAATACATATGATCCATACATAACTCTAATTTGTACAAATTATCCATCGTCTCTTTCGTAACATAAATCGATGCTTGAGAATCGAACAACTTGATTAGACTCATTCCATTAAAATTTACAATTTGTAACGATAAAGTCTCATCAATTTGCTTTTCCTTCTTGTCTGCGTCGAGATAACTGTGAATATAATCTCTAGTTTTCACCAGCAGTTTCCACGTAGCCATTGAAAAAGAAATCTCTGTTCCACGATTGTCCCCCAAGACAAACTCGACGCGCAAATTTTCATCCACGCGTACACAAATTTCAAGGAACTTGAAATAATTGCCGGTTATAGAGTATCTTCTACCCAAGATTCGTGAGTTGCACGGTATCTGCAACTGCTTCTGCTGCGACTGGGGTTACGACTGTTGAAACGTCCGTTTCATCGAAATGGAGTATCTATAAAAAAAGAAATAACATACAGTATTTTTTTCTTTTTTTTCATAAAAGGAACTTTTTATTCCCTTCAAACTTTCTTTACTTACCCGTAATTTTTATAATCGTTGTAAGTTCCATTTTTATGTAGAAAATTATTGGTTTGATTTGACATTGTGAATATTATAATACTGAAGAACAACTGCGCAATAAGTAAGTAATCTGTAGAACACACTGCTCGCTGTGCGCAACGTCAAAAGCTTATATATACAATTCCCCTACCATTTTCCCCCCTTTCTTACACGTAAGGTAACAATACAAGGAGCGTATATGCCCCTTCCGCTTACAAATAAAAGTGAACACGCGCGCAACATGGGATTCGGAACATCGATGAAAATATATAATCGCTTTTATTTTTTCTCACTCCCCCCCTTCGCGATTTTATAATGTCCCCAAGGAAGGGTTTCGGTCGAATTGTTTAAAATGTATCGCGTTATTTCTGTGATAATTGGAAGCATGTAGACATAATGAAAATCATACAAATGTAATTTTGATATGTCCAACACTGACATGCCTATGTAAATAGGTTTATAAAATTTAATAGAAAGCTGGTTCATTTGAACTGCGACAAAATCCTCGGAGGATACGGTACAGCTACGGAAATTTGGTCGAGCTATTAAACGCTCAGCACCGTGTCGACCGCTCCATCGCGAGAGCAACTTTACGTTCACATGACTTCGAACGTTCTCCATCGTTTTCCCAAACACTGCATTGTTCATCAGTTTGAACAGATTCTTCGAGAAGTCATTGTTTGCGTTGGCGCGCAACCTCGTATTTAAATCTACGTAACGACTTAACCAACATGAATGTTCAAACTTCAGTATCCGATGAATTTTCTTTAATTTTAAATTATACCTCAAACATTGTTGGAGGTATCGATAATGGAGAACGTAACGATTCTTATCGCTAAGCGTTGACAACAGTTTCTTTTGCAACGGCCCAACCTCGTGAATCGGGCAAAATGGAAGATCCGCATGAGCATCATGAATTTCCAGAGGATACTCTAAGTCGACTTCTAAAATGTACCCGATGGGACTGTCGATCGGCACGGAATCGATGTTGAATTTACTCGTATCGTCAACCCATTGGAAACCCCTGTGCGGCAAAGACTGCGACATGACCCAGCCATACAAATTATTAACATCGAAATACATCAGATAGCTGGACGGTTCGGCCGAATCCTACGTCGACATATACTTGTTATTCGCGCGCGCGTAACGATGCGAACATTAACTCAACCCACCTCGTATTCCCCGCTCCACGAACAAAAGCATGTCAACGTCGGTGAACAATTCCAACTCGATCTTCGTCAATTTTAGACGTGCTGGATCGAGTTTATAATTCTCGAGCGACTTTTCGCGAGAATTTTCAAACACGTCGGCCAACAACAACACATCCAATTTCAAGTACAAGTCGCTGTACTGTCCTAACGTTTGTATACCGAAACGTGACCAAACTTCGTTCGCGTGACAATAGTCGACGTCGGATATCTCGCTGTCGCATAACTGATTATAAAATGCTTCGCGCGGTGGTAAACAAGTGTCGCTTAATTTGTCATAGATCGATACATAGTCGTATGGGAAAACGTCTTCCCTGGTTAGAAGATGAAAATCATCGTTCGAAAGACGATTGAATTGGCTCCTCACGATACGCAAGTCACTCTTGTCCAAGTACGACGACAACTTGTCCAGACTCGAATTCAAGAACTTGAACGAATCGATGAACCGAAACTTTCTGCACATCTTCCACGATTTTTTGATCACATCTTTATTCCTCTTACTGTGTTTCGTGAAAGAAATGTAATTCTCTTTCGTCAGCGGTAACGCGTCTATTTCACCTTCGAATGCGATTGCCAATTCTTTGATGGAAAAGTGTGCGCCGTAGCCGGACAAATTGTGAAAAACCACCGGTATCACGTACGAGGATTGATAGCTCAGATTGCAACGGCTGTGCGCCGGACCCCGACACGCACCTGTGAAATGACAATGATCACGCACTCGCACGTCGTCATTACCGAGTGGTTCTTCGCACACGTGACAATACGTGGCGGTACGAAAAGTTGAGATTTGCGCGGCGGTCAACGGAGCCATTGGAACCATTCGATCAAACACCGGCTGCAATTTACAACTCAACTCGTGCAACTTCGATGCAAACCATGCGATACAACCCTTTTCATCACGATAAGCCCGATACTCGCTCAACGAACTGTCGTATCGACAATGGAGGTAGTAACCTACGCTGAAGGCATGGTGATGTTGATATCTACAGTAAGCTCCATGACCCTGATCTTCCTGTTTCTCCAGCAGGCATTCCAAGTCTGTGTAGATAACGAACGGTGTCGGTTTCTTGTACGCATAATTCTTGAACTCCAGCCACTTATCGTCTTCCGTCGGAAGTTTCAAAGCACATTCGATTTCGTGAATGTTCAATTTTTCCTGCGATTTGAAATACTGTAGACACCTGACAAAAAAAACATAATTTTTTATTTTAATTTTTCTCGCCCACCACCATCACCACCACTATCCAAAAGAAAGAAAAAAAATTTACATGTGTGGATCTTACCGATCGCAAATATGCTTGTTGTGCTGCGTGCTGATCTGAGATGAAACCAGACGAGATGAATTCCTAATACAGAGATAATGATTGCGCAAGTTTTCAGAGTCGTGTATGAGCAGCAAATTTACATGTTTCTCCCGCTTCCTTGAGGTCAAATGCAACGTCTGACATCTTTCTTGTTCCCCTCCCCATTCGAACACGTTCACGGAAACGTCATTCGCTTTTTCGAACTTTGGTATGTCCTTGAACAACATCGGCAATTGGAATCCCTCGGTGTGGAGCACATCGCTGTAATGCGGATAGGATGATGTGCGATTCAAATTATTTTTAACTGGATATAGGCTTGCCACCACTGTCCAATAGAAACATGCATTATCGTCGTTACTGTACACATTGAGGACTGCTTTCTTTAATTGCACTGTTCGAGGCACGGATACCTGACAACTTGCTTGTAACGGCTGATACTTGTTGGAATTCACCATCAAATGCAGGATCTTCGATAACGCCAATCCACTGCCTCGTTCTTGAAACTCTTCTATCGATGTCAAAAGCGTTGGTACAACATCTTTCACGTACCAGCGATGTAGATTCGATGATTGAAAGAGCGCGAAGTTTCGCATGCTAAAACTTTTCACCGAAACCTCGTTGCGCAGCACAAATTCTGCCTCCAATACTACGTTCACTTTTAACGACAAATCACTTCTCGTGTTGCAAGAAATGACGTGGATCGACATGCTCGACGTTGATCACAACGCCGGTCGATATACGATTCTTAAACGCCGATTCGATGTTCTCCCAACGAAGAGTCGATGCTCTCGCGCCAACGTTTCCATACAAACCGCTACCAACGCGTGATGAAAACCGATGATCTGACGAGACCTTCCAAGTTTTCATACGACACATGATCGACAGCAAACTCGATTTTACACCTATGGATGCTTCGTTTTTTTTCACAATGTTCATATATTTCCTACACCATTGTAAACATTCAATACATGATTTCGTCCATTCGCGATAATCGTCCTCAGTTCGAATCAACCTTGACATATGTGTTAACGATTTCAACATGTCCTTGCAAACTTGCGTCATCTTGTGAAAATATTAATCCATATTAATTATGAAAAACAAGTTTTTTCAATTTTGATTTCACGTCGTCGGTTAAGTTTCCAGTTCTCACGAACGTAACTACACTATACAACCAACCACGCGGTGCTCTCCCATCTCGATGATATGTAGTATCGCGGACGGTGAATCGGTCGTTGGCCATTTCACTATAATTTGGCTAAATCGTTTCGTATAGATGAAACTCACGCGACTCGTCAAATCTTTTTGCATTAGACGTTCCGTCGCTGTTTTCCACTCGAGCGGAAATTGATCGTACAGGTATACGTTTATGACGTATCCACAAGCCAAATTCTGTAATGTAGGAACCATCTCACGACGTATCTTCGTCACTCGATGAAAAATACTTCGATATGAATTTCACGCGTGAAGCATTGAGTTTCTCGGTCGGTACATTAATGTCCCATTTGATTTTACGAATATCCCAATCATCATCATCATCGTCGTCGTCGTAGCTGTACAATGAATATTCCGATCTTCTCTTCACTTTATTCAATGGAGGGAGGAAATCACCTCTGGTCATACTCCGTTCAAATTTTGATAATGGTATTAACACTGGTTCGACGAAAACATAATCAGTTTCTTTACGGTATTTAAAAATAATCCTCTTCAACCATCTCTTGGAACGACATTGCGTGTTCAAAGGAACGATTATTTTTAAAACATCAATACTATTGTATAACACGTAATCGAGCAAGTCTCGCGGTTTGAACACGCATGCACCCACGTATGACAACCTAGCGTGGGGATATCTCCGACGAAAAACGCAGTACACGTCGCACAAAATAACATCACAATATCGGATAAAAATCCGTCGAACAATGCTCGAAACAATTATGAACACCGTGTTCAAATATCTTAGACGTTGCGAACGATTGCTACGATGGCACGTTCAACGAACCAACTTCCATACCAATTCCCAACTCGGTAGCGAATAAAATGTTCGCTGCAAAGGGAAAAAGCAAAAACAGTAAAAGAGAGTGAAAAAATACATCTCTCTCTGTCCGCATCATTTGCAAGAGAGAGAGAAAAACCGCTGCAATGAATCCTTCTCTCGCTCTCTATAATATTATACCGAGATAAAAATACGTTACTTTAATAAATCTCAACGAGACAAAAATCCCCGATATCGCTCCGCAAGCGCGGGTAAAGCATTCGCGAGTCTCTCCGGATACAAAACCACAAACTTCTATAAATGCGTCGCGCCTAACGCGCGCAAGAAAAATCCTGCATCGTTTTTGCAAGAGAGAGAACAACCGCTGCACCCCCCCCCACCTCTCTCGCTCTCTACAATATTATACCGAGATAAAAAACCTTACTTCAATAAATCTAATAAACGAGACCAAAATTCCCGATATCGCTTCGTAAGCGACTTCCCGGGTAAAGCATCCGAGAGCCTCACCGGACGCAAAACCGATCCCCTTTACAAGTATTACAAAATGTGACACCTCGCTTAGTCTTTCTCCTGGCCATTACTCTACCATCTTTTGTTACATTTTTATCATAACATAATTAACAATATTTTCGTACTTCAGAGCCTTTTCCCGGTGTTCTTTGGAGTTTGTGTTGTTGTTTTTTAAACCGTCTTTCACACACACTCTCGGACTGACATTTTGACGCTTAGGGTTAAAGAAAATTTTTGTCTGCACAGGACCAAGTACTGCAATGAACTGGTTTGTCGTAAAAGGAATACCGGCCACGAATCCATTTCGATAAAATCTTATCTAGCGGGTCAAACGTTAAAGAGAACAAAACAGACTTGGCGTCCAACGTGTTGAATGAATGCTTATAAGGATCACGTTCTTAACGTAAACTATCTTCTACTGCGATAAGAAACATTGGCTCTACAATCTCAGCGCTTTTAAGCGGCGCGCGTGGCCTGGCGGGGACTTCCTTAAAAATCAGCGTGGCGCTCAAATTGTTAACCGACAACTACGGGCATAGCCCGTAGTACGCTGATCGGGCCAAAAGTGAATATTTCGGGCATAGCCCGTAGTACCATGATCGGGCCAAATATAAATATTAGCGGCGGCGCCCTTTTAAAATTATAAATATTTGATAAGTAATTACAACCTGATGCAATAATTGTGGTAGATGCAAGTACTACAAAAAGTTTATTTATACGAAAATCAGTAATACAAAATTAATAATCTGCAATAGTGTGATACAATTCGAAACATTCTGGTAGATGTAAGGGAACTTTGCACTTCTTACACTCCCACGTTTTCTCTATTCGTTTTTTATCTTTTTGGCAAACCCTACAAGGTTTTGACGGCCTTAATTTTGATGCTGCTGGGTCAATATGTTTTGGAAAATGAGCCCAATGCTTCGAGTGCAGTCTTTCTAGCATATCTCCGGAAGATAATTGTCCTCGTTCTCTATAATTCGGTTTTGGCATATTCTTCAACATTGTTTCCACCCGTTCTTTATTTCGTTGCATAAAATGTAGGAATTAAAAAGACCAGCAGATAAAAAAATTTTTTTTACTTCCTTTCATGTATTTCCTCACTACTGGAAAGCTTGCTAATATTTGGTCTTGGAGATCAATTCCATTCATTCCCTTGTTGTACTCTGTAATACAATGTGGTTTTGGAGTACGATTGGATCCTTGTGTAGTCATTTCGATGAGTCAGCCTTTTATGACGGGTTAAATTGCCTATAAGATAAGCGCCCCTTCAATTTTATGAGCGATTCATCAATAGCATTGTCTTCTTTCATTATATATACTTCTTTAAAGTTTTTGTTCAAATAATTGATCACAGGTTTAATCTTGCTCAATTTATCTGTATTGACAAACAGATTATTGTTTGCGAAATGCAAACACTTTGTAATTTGCAGATATCTTTTCAAAGTCATTTCATCGGCGTTTCAATAACAGCCCTCTTCGACCAATTCATTTGTTTTCTTGGTTTTTTTACCTGTGCCGTTATTATGGACAATGCAAAATATCTTTCGATTTCGTTAGAATCTACAGGAAACCAAGTGTCGTCGATTTCTCCTGTTCTGCATGGATTCTCTCGTATTTGATCTGCATACCGGTTAGTTTCGGTTACAATATTTTGCCAGAATATGTCATCAAATAAATATTAGATTAAATATATCTAATTCTCTTCTACTTCCTCCTAAGTCAGAGTAAGGCTGCCTTTCTTAGGCTAGCAGTCATCGTATAGTCTCAGATTTTTGGACTATTTCTTATTTCTTTCCAAAGCCAGGGCTCTGGTAGTTGATCGTCGTCAGAAGTATCATCAATAACTAATCGCATGCATTTTCTTCGAACAGAACATATATTGTCACTACTGTCACTTTCGTTAGTCACTCACCGCTCTCATCACGAAATCTGTTTCTTGAAAACATCTAGTGGGGATGCTTCTCTAGAATTTATGAAGATAAATTTCGATGTGCGAATGTGAACAAGCATGAATTTTAAGCTCATTCATGTGTTTCGCATGAATTTGAAGCTAACTCGATTGTTTCGTATGCATTTGAAGCTAAATCATGCGTCCCACATGAACTTGAAGCTCAGTCACGCGTTTCGCATGAATTCGATGCTAAATCGTTTGTATCGTATACATTTGAAGATAAATCATGTATTACGCATAGATTTGAAGCTGAATTATGTTTTTCGCACGAATTCGAAGCTAGATCATGTGTTTCGCATGAATTTTAAGCTAAAGCGTTTGTTTCGTATGCATTTGAAGCTAAATCATGTGTCCCGCATCAACTTGAAGCTCAGTCACGTGTTTCGCATGAATTCGAAGCTAAATCGTTTATTTCGTATACATTTGAAGCTAAATCATGTATCTCGCATGGATTTGAAGCTAAATAATGTGTTTAGCATGAATTTGAAGCAAAATCATGTGTTTCGCATGAATTCGAAGCTAAATCATGTGTTTCGCATGAATTTTAAGCTAAAGCGTTTGTTTCGTATGCATTTGAAGCTAAATCGTTTGTTTCGCGTGAATATGAACCTATATCATATGTCTCGCATGAATTGGAACTAATTCATGTGTTTCGCATGAATTCGAAACTAAATCACGTGTGACGCATGAATTTGAAACTAAATCACGTGTTTCGAATGAATTTGAAGCCAAATCGTTTGGTTCGTATGCAGTTGAAGGTACATAATGTATTTCGCATAGATTTTAAGCTAAATAATGTGTTTAGCATGAATTCGATTTTAAATCATGTGTTTCGCATGAATTTGAAGTTAAATCTTGTGTCTCGCATGAATTTGAAGCAAAATCATGTGTTTCGTATGCATTTGAAGCAAAATCATGTTTTTCGCATGAATTTGAAGCAAAATCATGTGTTTCGTAAGCATTTGAAGATAAATCATGTATTACGCATAGATTTGAAGCTGATTTATGTGTTTCGCATGAATGTGAAGCTCATTCATGTGTTTGAATGAATTTGAAGCTGAAGCGTTTGTTTCGTATGCATTTGAAGCAAAATCATGTATTTCGCATAGATTTGAATTTAAATAATGTGTTTTGCTATGAATTCGAAGCTAAATCATGTGCTTCGTATGCATTTGAAGGTAAAACATTTATTACGCATGAATTTGAAGCTATATCATGTGCCTAGCATGAATATGTAGCTAATTCATGTGTCTCGCTTGAATTTGAACCTAATTCATGTGTTTCGAATGAATTTGAAGCTAAATCGTTTGTTTCGCATGAATTTTAAGTTAAGTCGTTTGTTTCTCATGAATTTGAATCTAAATCATGTGTCTCGCATGAATGTGAAGCTTATTCATGTGTTTCGAATGAATATGAAGCTAACTCGATTGTTTCGTATGCAATTTGAAGCTAAATCATGTGTTTCGCATGGATTGGAAGCTAAGTCATTGGTTTCGTATGAATTCGAAGCTGAATCATGTGTTTCGCATAAATTTCAAGCTAAATCACGCGATTCGGATTAATTTGAAGCTAAATCATGTGTTTCGCATGAATTTTAAGCTCATTCATGTGTTTCGAATGAATTTGAAGCTTACTCGTTTGTTTCGTATGCATTTGATGCTAAATCATGTGTTTCGCATGAATTCGAAGCTTAATCATGTGTTTCGCATGAATTTGAAGCTCAGTCAAGTGTTACGCATGAATTTGAAGCTAAATCACGCGTTTCGCATTAATTTGAAGCTGAATCATGTGTTTCGCATGAACTTTAAGCTAAATCTTTTGTTTCGCATGAATATGAAGCTATAGCATGTGTCTCGCATGAACTTGAAGCTAGTTCATGTGTTTCGAATCAATTTGAAGCTAAATCGTTTGTTTCGTATGCATTTGAAGCTGAATCATGTGTGTCGCACGAATTTGAAGATCAGTCACGAGTTACGCATGAATTTGAAGCTAAATTACGTGTTTCATATGAATTTGAAGCTAACTCGATTGTTTCGTATGCATTTGAAGCTAAATCATGTGTCCCGCATGAACTTGAAGCTCAGTCACGTGTTTCGCATGAATTCGAAGCTAAATCGTTTGTTTCGCATGAATACGAAGCTATATCATATGTCTCGCATGAATTTGAAGCTAATTCATGTGTTTCGAATGAATTTGAAGCTAACTCGTTTGTTTCGTATGCATTTGAAGATAAATCTTGTATTACGCATAGATTTGAAGCTGAATTATGTGTTTCGCACGAATTCGAAGCTAAATCATGTGTTACGCATGAATTTTAAACTAAATGGTTCGTTTCGAATGCATTTGAATATAAATCATGTATTACGCATAGATTTGAAGCTGAATCATGTGTTTCGCATGAATTTGAAGCTAACTCGATCGTTTCGTATGCATTTGAAGCTAAATCATGTGTCCCGCATGAACTTGAAGCTCAGTCACGTGTTTCGCATGAATTCGAAGCTAAATCGTTTGTTTCGTATGAATACGAAGCTATATCATATGTCTCGCATGAATTTGAAGCTAATTCATGTGTTTCGTATGAACTTCAAGCCAAATGGTTTGTTTCGTATGCATTTGAAGGTAAATCATGTATTTCGCATAGATTTGAAGCTAAATTATGTGTTTCGCATGAAATCGAAACTCAGTCACGAGTTTCGCATGAATTCGGAACTAAATCACGTGTTTCGCATGAATTTTAAGCTAAATCGTGTCTTTCGAATGAATTTTAAGATAAATCATTTGTTTTTCATGTATTTGAAACTAAATCATGTGTCTCGCATGAATTTGAAGCTAATTCATGTGTTTCGCATGAACTTGAAGTTAGATCTTGTGTCTCGCATGAATTTGAAGCAAAATCATGTGTTTCGTATGCATTTGAAGCAAAATCATGTTTTTCGCATAGATTTGAAGCTAAATAATGTGTATCGCATGAATTTAAAGCTAATTCATGTATATCGCATGAATTCGATGCTAAATCTTGTGTTTCGCATGAATATTAAGATTAATTGTTTGTTTCGCATGAATTTGAAGCTAAATCATGTATTTCGCATAGACTTGAGGCTAAATCATGTGTTTCGCATGAAATCGAAAATTAATCATGTATTTCGCATGGATTTGAAGCTCCGTCACGTGTTTCGCATGAATTTGTAGCTAAATTACCTGTTTCATATGAATTTGAAGCTAAATCGTTCGTATCGTATGCATTTGAAGCTAAATCTTGTGTCTCGCATGAATTTGAAGCAAAATCATGTGTCTCGCATGAATTTGAAGCAAAATCATGTGTCTCGCATGAATTTGTAGCAAAATCATGTGTTTCGTATGCATTTGTAGCAAAATCATGTATTTAGCATAGATTTGATGCTAAATAATGTGTATCGCATGAATTTAAAGCTAATTCGTGTGTTTCGCATGAATTCGATGCTAAATCATGTGTTTCGCATGAATATTAAGCTAAAGAGTTTGTTCCGCATGAATTTTAAGCTAAAACTTGTGTCTCGTTCGAATTTGAAGCTAATTCATGTGTTTCGAATGAATTTGAAGATAAATCACGCGTTTCGCATTAATTTGAAGCTGAATCATGTGTTTCGCATGAAGTTTAAGCTAAATCGTTTGTTTCGCATGAATATGAAGCTATAGCATGTGTCTCGCATGAATGTGAAGCTTATTCATGTGTTTCGAATGAATTTGAAGTTAACTCGTTTGTTTCGTATGCATTTGAAGATAAATCTTGTATTACGCATAGATTTGAAGCTGGATTATGTGTTTCGCACGAATTCGAAGCTAAATCATGTGTTACGCATGAATTTTAAGCTAAATGGTTCGTTTCGAATGCATTTGAATATAAATCATGTATTACGCATAGATTTGAAGCTGAATCATGTGTTTCGCATGAATTTGAAGCTAACTCGATCGTTTCGTATGCATTTGAAGCTAAATCATGTGTCCCGCATGAACTTGAAGCTCAGTCACGTGTTTCGCATAAATTCGAAGCTAAATCGTTTGTTTCGTATGAATACGAAGCTATATCATATGTCTCGCATGAATTTGAAGCTAATTCATGTGTTTCGTATGAATTTCAAGCCAAATGGTTTGTTTCGTATGCATTTGAAGGTAAATCATGTATTTCGCATAGATTTGAAGCTAAATTATGTGTTTCGCATGAAATCGAAACTCAGTCACGAGTTTCGCATGAATTCGGAACTAAATCACGTGTTTCGCATGAATTTTAAGCTAAATCGTGTCTTTCGAATGAATTTTAAGATAAATCATTTGTTTTTCATGTATTTGATACTAAATCATGTGTCTCGCATGAATTTGAAGCTAAATCATGTATTTCGCATAGATTTGAGGCTAAATCATGTGTTCCGCATGAATTCGATGATTATTCATGTGTTTCGCATGATTTTGATGCAAATTCATTTATTTCGAATCAATTTGAAGCTGACTCGTCTGTTTCGTATGCATTTGAAGCTGAATCATGTGTGTCGCACGAATTTGAAGATCAGTCACGAGTTACGCATGAATTTGAATCTAAATTACGTGTTTCGTATGAATTTGAAGCTAAATCGTTCGTATCGTATGCATTTGAAGCTAAATCTTGTGTCTCGCATGAATTTGAAGCAAAATCATGTGTTTCGTATGCATTTGAAGCAAAATCATGTATTTCGCATAGATTTGATGCTAAATAATGTGTATCGCATGAATTTAAAGCTAATTCATGTGTTTCGCATGAATTCGAAGCTAAATCATGTGCTTCGTTTGCATTTGAAGCTAAAACATATATTTCGCATGTATTTGAAAACTAATCCATGTATTTCGAACGAACTTGAAGCTAAACCTTGTACATCGCACGGATTTGAACCCAAATGGGATGTTTCGCATGGATTTGAATCTACATCTTGTATTTCGCTATGAATGTGAAGCCAAATCGTTGTTTCGGAAGGATTTGAAGATAAATTTTGCATGTTGCATAAATTTGGAGATAAATCGTTTGTTTCCCGTGGATTTGAAGCTATATCGTGTTTTTCGGATGAATTTGAATCCAAATCGTCTGTTGCGCATGGATTTGACTTCGAATTCATGCGAAACACATTATTTAGCTTCAAATCTATGCGAAGTTCATGATTTAACTTCAAATGCATACGAGACACATGATATAGCTTCATATTAATGCGAAACAAACGATTTAGCATAAAATTCATGCGAAACACATGATTCAGCTTCGAATTCATGCGAAAACACATGATTTAGCTTCAAATTCATGCGAAACACGTGATTTAGCTTCAAATTCAAGCGATACATATAATTTAGCTTAAAATTCTTGCGAAAAACATGATTTAGCTACGAATTCATTGCGAAACACTTGATTTAGCTTCGAATTCATGCGAAACACATTATTTAGCTTCACATCTATGCGAAATACATGATTTTGCTTCAAATGCGTGCGAAACAAACGATTTAGCTTCACATTCATTCGAAACACATGAATTAGCTTCAAATTATTGCGAGACACATGATATAGCTTTATATTCATGCGAAACAAACGATTTAGCTTAAAATTCAAGCGAAAACCAAGATTCAGCCTCGAATTCATGCGAAAAACAAGAATCTGCTTCGAATTCATGCGAAACACTTGATTTAGCTTCGAATTCGTGCGAAACAAATTATTCAGCTTCGAATTCATGCGAAACACGTGAGTTAGATTCAGATTTATGCGAAACACATGATTTAGCTTCAAATTTATGCGAAACATATAATTTAGCTTAAAATTCATGCGGAAAACATGATTTAGCTTCGAATTCATGCGAAACAAATGGTTTAGCTTAAAATTCATTCGGAACACATGATTTACCATCGAATTCATGCGCAGCACGTGATTTAGTTTCAAATTAATGCGAAACACATGATTTAGCTTCGAATTCATGCGAAACACAATAATTAGCTTCAATTCTATGCGAAATACATGTTTTAGCTTCAAATGCATACGGAACAAACGATTTAGCTCTAAATTCGTGAGAATGAAATTATTCAGCTTCGATTTCATGCAAAACATATAAAATAGCTACAAACTCATGCGAAATACATGATTTACCATCAACTGCATACGAAACAAACGATTTAGCTTAAAATCATTCAAGACACATGATTTAGCTTCGAATTCAAGCGTAACACATGATTTATTATCAAATTCATGCGAAACACATGATTCAGCTTCAAAGTCATGCGAGACATATGATCAGCTTCAAATTCATGCGCAAAACGTGATTTAGCTTCGAATTCATGCGAAACACGTGATTTAGCTTCAAATTCATGCGAGACACATGATTTAGCTTCAAATTCATGCGAAACATACTACTTAGCATAATATTCATGCGAAACACATGATTTAGCTTCAAATCTATGCGAAATACATGATTTAGCTTCAAATGCATGCGAAACGAACGATTAATCTTAAAATTCATGCGAAACACGTGACTGATCTTCGATTTCATGCGAAACACAATAATTAGCTTCAATTCTATGCGAAATACATGATTTAGCTTCAAATGCATACGGAACAAACTATTTAGCTCTAAATTCGTGAGAATCAAATGATTCAGCTTCGATTTCATGCAAAACACATGAAATAGCTAGAAATCATGCGAAATTCATGATTTACCTTCAACTGCATACGAAACAAACGATTTAGCTTAAAATTCATTCAAGACACATGATTTAGCTTCGAATTTAAGCGTAACACATGATTTATTATCAAATTCATGCGAAACACATGATTCAGCTTCGAATTCATGCGAATCACATGATTTAGCTTCGAATTCATGCGAATCACATGATTTAGCTTCGAATTCATGCGAAGCACGTGATTTAGTTTCAAATTAATGCGAAACACATGATTTAGCTTAGAAATCATGCGAAACACGTGACTGATCTTCGATTTCATGCGAAACACATAATTTAGCTTCAAATCTATGCGAAATACATGATTTAGCTTCAAATTCGTGCGAAACATATGATTCAGCTTCAATTCATGCGCAAAACGTGATTTAGCTTCGAATTCATGCGAAACACGTGATTTAGCTTCAAATCATGCGAGACACATGATTTAGCTTCAAATTCATGCGAAACAAACGATTTAGCTTAAAATTCATGCGAAACACGTGATTTAGTTTCGAATTCATGCGAAACACGTGGCTGAGCTTCGATTTCATGCGAAACACAGTATTTTGCTTCAAATCTATGCGAAATACATGATTTATCTTCAAATGCATACCAAACAAACGATTTAGCTTCAAATTCATACGAAACCCATGAGTGAGCTTAAAGATCATGCGAAACACATGATTCAGCTTCGAATTCATGCGAATCACATGATTTAGCTTCGAATTCATGCGAAGCACGTGATTTAGTTTCAAATTAATGCGAAACACATGATTTAGCTTCGAAATCATGCGAAACACGTGACTGATCTTCGATTTCATGCGAAACACATAATTTAGCTTCAAATCTATGCGAAATACATGATTTAGCTTCAAATGCATGCGAAACGAACGATTAATCTTAAAATTCATGCGAAACACGTGACTGATCTTCGATTTCATGCGAAACACAATAAGTAGCTTCAATTCTATGCGAAATACATGATTTAGCTTCAAATGCATACGGAACAAACTATTTAGCTCTAAATTCGTGAGAATCAAATGATTCAGCTTCGATTTCATGCAAAAACACATGAAATAGCTAGAAATTCATGCGAAATTCATGATTTACCTTCAACTGCATACGAAGCAAACGATTTAGCTTAAAATTCATTCAAGACACATGATTTAGCTTCGAATTTAAGCGTAACACATGATTTATTATCAAATTCATGCGAAACACATGATTTATTATCAAATTCATGCGAAACACATGATTCAGCTTCAAATTCATGCGAGACATATGATTGAGCTTCAAATTCATGCGCAAAACGTGATTTAGCTTCGAATTCATGCGAAACACGTGACTGAGCTTCGATTTCATGCGAAACACATAATTCTGCATCAAATCTATGCGAAATACATGATTTATCTTCAAATGCATACCAAACAAACTATTTAGCTTCAAATTCATACGAAACCCATGAGTGAGCTTAAAGATCATGCGAAACACATGACTCAGCTTCGAATTTATGCGAAACACATGAATTAGCGTCATATTCATGGGAGACTCATGATATAGTTTCAAATTCATGCGAACCAACGATTTAGCTTAAAATTCATTTAAGACACATGATTTAGCTTCGAATTCAAGCGTACCACATGATTTATTATCAAATTCATGCGAAACACATGATGCAGCATCAAATTTATGCGAGACACATGATTTAGCTTCAAATTCATGCGAAACACATGATTTAGCTTCGATTTCATGCAAAACACATGAAATAGCTACAAGTTCATGCGAAATTCAGGATTTACCTTCAACTGCATACGAAACAAACGATTTAGCTTAAAATTCATTCAAGGCACATGATTTAGCTTCGATTCAAGCGTAACACATGATTTATTATCAAATTCATGCGGAACACATGATACAGCTTCAAATTCATGCGAGACATATGATTCAGCTTCAAATCATGCGCAAAACGTGATTTAGCTTCGAATTCATGCGAAACACGTGATTTAGCTTCAAATTCATGCGAGACAAATGATTTAGCTTCAATTCATGCGAAACATACTATTTAGCTTAATATTCATGCGAAACACATGATTCAGCTTCGAATTCATGCGAATCACATGATTAGCTTCGAATTTATGCGAAGCACGTGATTTAGCTTCAAATTTATGCGAAACATATAATTTAGCTTAAAATTCATGCGGAAAACATGATTTAGCTTCGAATTCATGCGAAACAAATGGTTTAGCTTAAAATTCATTCGGAACACATGATTTACCATCGAATTCATGCGTAGCACGTGATTTAGTTTCAAATTAATGCGAAACACATGATTTAGCTTCGAATTCATGCGAAACACAATAATTAGCTTCAATTCTATGCGAAATACATGTTTTAGCTTCAAATGCATACGGAACAAACGATTTAGCTCTAAATTCGTGAGAATGAAATTATTCAGCTTCGATTTCATGCAAAACATATAAAATAGCTACAAACTCATGCGAAATACATGATTTACCATCAACTGCATACGAAACAAACGATTTAGCTTAAAATTCATTCAAGACACATGATTTAGCTTCGCATTCAAGCGTAACACATGATTTATTATCAAATTCATGCGAAACACATGATTCAACTTCAAAGTCATGCGAGACATATGATTCAGCTTCAAATTCATGCGCAAAACGTGATTTAGCTTCGAATTCATGCGAAACACGTGATTTAGCTTCAAATTCATGCGAGACACATGATTTAGCTTCAAATTCATGCGAAACATACTACTTAGCATAATATTCATGCGAAACACATGATTTAGCTTCAAATCTATGCGAAATACGTGATTTAGCTTCAATGCATGCCAAACAAACGATTTAGCTTAAAATTCATGCGAAACACGTGATTTAGTTTCGAATTCATGCGAAACACGTGACTGATCTTCGATTTCATGCGAAACACATAATTCTGCTTCAAATCTGTGCGAAATACATGATTTATCTTCAAGTGCACACCAAACAAACGATTTAGCTTCAAATTCATACGAAACCCATGAGTGAGCTTAAAGATCATGCGAAACACATGATTCAGCTTCGAATTCATGCGATCACATGATTTAGCTTCGAATTCATGCGAATCACATGATTTAGATTCAAATGCATTCGAAACAAACGATTTATCTTAAAATTCATGCGAAACACGTGATTTAGTTTCGAATTCATGCGAAACACGTGACTGAGCTTCGATTTCATGCGAAACACATAATTTTGCTTCAAATCTATGCGAAATACATGATTTATCTTCAAATGCATACCAAACAAACGATTTAGCTTCAAATTCATACGAATCCCATGAGTGAGCTTAAAGATCATGCGAAACACATGATTCAGCTTCGAATTCATGCGAATCACATGATTTAGCTTCGAATTCATGCGAAGCACGCGATTTAGTTTCAAATTAATGCGAAACACATGATTTAGCTTAGAAATCATGCGAAACACGTGACTGATCTTCGATTTCATGCGAAACACATAATTTAGCTACAAATCTATGCGAAATACATGATATAGCTTCAAATGCATTCGAAACGAACGATTAATCTTAAAATTCATGCGAAATACGTGACTGATCTTCGATTTCATGCGAAACACAATAATTAGCTTCAATTCTATGCGAAATACATGATTTAGCTTCAAATGCATACGGAATAAACGATTTAGCTCTAAATTCGTGAGAATCAAATGATTCAGCTTCGATTTCATGTAAAACACATGAAATAGCTACAAATTCATGCGAAATTCATGATTTCCCTTCAACTGCATACGAAACAAACGATTTAGCTTAAAATTCATTCAGGACACATGATTTAGCTTCGAATTCAAGCGTAACACATGATCTAGATTCCAATTCGTGCGAAACACATGATTTACCTTCGAATTCATGCGAAACACGTGATTTAGCTTCAAATTTATGCGAAACTTATAATTTAGCCTAAAATTCTTGCGGAAAACAGGATTTAGCTTCGAATTCATGCGAAACAAATGGTTTAGCTTAAAATTCATCCAAGGCAACATGATTTAGCTTCGAATTCAAGCGTAACACATGATTTATTATCAAATTCATGCGGAACACATGATTCAGCTTCAAATTCATGCGAGACATATGATTCAGCTTCAAATTCATGCGCAAAACGTGATTTAGCTTCGAATTCATGCGAAACACGTGATTTAGCTTCAAATTCATGCGAGACACATGATTTAGCTTCAAATTCATGCGAAACATACTACTTAGCTTAATATTCATGCGAAACACATGATTCAGCTTCGAATTCATGCGAAACACATGATTTAGCTTAGAAATCATGCGAACACGTGACTGATCTTCGATTTCATGCGAAACACATAATTTAGCTACAAATCTATGCGAAATACATGATATAGCTTCAAATGCATTCGAAACGAACGATTAATCTTAAAATTCATGCGAAACACGTGACTGATCTTCGATTTCATGCGAAACACAATAATTAGCTTCAATTCTATGCGAAATACATGATTTAGCTTCAAATGCATACGGAACAAACGATTTAGCTCTAAATTCGTGAGAATCAAATGATTCAGCTTCGATTTCATGCAAAACACATGAAATAGCTACAAATTCATGCGAAATTCATGATTTCCCTTCAACTGCATACGAAACAAACGATTTAGCTTAAAATTCATTCAGGACACATGATTTAGCTTCGAATTCAAGCGTAACACATGATCTAGATTCCAATTCGTGCGAAACACATGATTTACCTTCGAATTCATGCGAAACA
>NW_027477353.1:0-79361 GCF_051020955.1 Megalopta genalis | reverse complement strand
CACGAATTAGCTTTAAATCAACGCGAAACATACGATTTAGCTTCAATATCATGCGATATACACGATTTCGCTTCAAATTCGTGCGAAATAGCGATTTTAAACAAACGATTTAGCTTCACATTCATGCGAAATGAACAATTTAGCTTCAGATTCATGCGAAATACACGAATTAGCTTTAAATCAACGCGAAACATACGATTTAGCAGAAATATCATGCGATATACACGATTTCGCTTCAAATTCTTCCGAAATAGCGATTTTAAACAAACGATTTAGCTTCAAATTCATGTGATATGAACTATTTAACTTCAGATTCATGCGAAATACACGAATTAGCTTTAAATCAACGCGAAACATACGATTTAACTTCAATATCAAGCGATATACACGATATCGCTTCAAATTGGTGAGAAATAGCGATTTTAAACAAACGATTTAGCTTCAAATTCATGCGAAATGAACAATTTAGCTTCAGATTCATGCGAAATACACGAATTGGCTTTAAATCAGCGCGAAACATACGATTTAGTTTCAATATCATGCGAAACACACGATTTCGCTTCAAATTCGTGCGAAATAGCGATTTTAAACAAACGATTTAGCTTCAAATTCATGTGATATGAACAATTTAGCTTCAGATTAATGCAAAATACACGAATTAGCTTTAAATCAACGCGAAACATACGATTTAGCAGAAATATCATGCGATATACACGATTTCGCTTCAAATTCTTGCGAAATAGCGATTTTAAAGAAACGATTTAGCTTCAAATTCATGTGATATGAACTATTTAACTTCAGATTCATGCGAAATACACAAATTAGCTTTAAATCAACGCGAAACATACGATGTAACTTCAATATCATGCGAAACACACGATTTCGATTCAAATTCGTGCGAAATAGAGATTTTAAACAAACGATTTAGCTTCAAATTCGTGCGAAATAGAGATTTTAAACAAAGATTTAGCTTCAAATTCATGCGAAATGAACAATTTAGATTCAGATTCATGCGAAATACACGAATTAGCTTTAAATCAACGCGAAACACACGATTTAGCAGAAATATCATGCGATATACACGATTTCGCTTCAAATTCGTGAGAAATAGCGATTTTAAACAAACGATTTAGTTTCAAATTCATGCGAAATGAACAATTTAGCTTCAGATTCATGCGAAATGAACAATTTAGCTTCAGATTCATGCGAAATACACGAAATAGCTTTAAATCAACGGGAAACATACGATTTAACTTCAATATCTAGCGATATACACGATTTCGCTTCAAATTCGTGAGAAATTGCGATTTTAAACAAACGATTTAGCTTCAAATTCATGCGAAATGAACAATTTAGCTTCAGATTCATGCGAAATACACGAATTAGCTTTAAATCAACGCGAAACATACGATTTAGCAGAAATATCATGCGATATACACGATTTCGCTTCAAATTCTTCCGAAATAGCGATTTTAAAACAAACGATTTAGCTTCAAATTCATGTGATATGAACTATTTAACTTCAGATTCATGCGTAATACACGAATTAGCTTTAAATCAACGCGAAACATACGATTTAGCAGAAATATCATGCGATATACACGATTTCGCTTCAAATTCTTGCGAAATAGCGATTTTAAACAAACGATTTAGCTTCAAATTCATGCGAAATGAACAATTTAGCTTCAGATTAATGCGAAATACACGAATTAGCTTTACATCAACGCGAAACATACGATTTAGCAGAAATATCATGCGATATACACGATTTCGCTTCAAATTCTTGCGAAATAGCGATTTTAAACAAACGATTTAGCTTCAAATTCATGCGATATGAACAATTTAGCTTCAGATTAATGCGAAATACACGAATTGGCTTTAAATCAACGCGAAACATACGATTTAGTTTCAATATCAAGCGAAACACACGATTTCGCTTCAAATTCGTGCGAAATAGCGATTTTAAACAAACGATTTAGCTTCAAATTCATGTGATATGAACAATTTAGCTTCAGATTAATGCGAAATACACGAATTAGCTCTAAATCAACGCGAAACATACGATTTAGCAGAAATATCATGCGATATACACGATTTCGCTTCAAATTCTTGCAAAATAGCGATTTTAAACAAACGATTTAGCTTCAAATTCATGTGATATGAACTATTTAACATCAGATTAATGCGAAATACACGAATTAGCTCTAAATCAAAGCGAAACATACGATTTAGCAGAAATATCATGCGATATACACGATTTCGCTTCAAATTCTTGCGAAATAGCGATTTTAAACAAACGATTTAGCTTCAAATTCATGTGATATGAACTATTTAACATCAGATTAATGCGAAATACACGAATTAGCTTTAAATCAACGCGAAACATACGATTTAACTTCAATATCAAGCGATATACACGATTTCGCTTCAAATTGGTGAGAAATAGCGATTTTAAACAAACGATTTAGCTTCAAATTCATGCGAAATGAACAATTTAGCTTCAGATTCATGCGAAATACACGAATTGGCTTTAAATCAACGCGAAACATACGATTTAGTTTCAATATCATGCGAAACACACGATTTCGCTTCAAATTCGTGCGAAATAGCGATTTTAAACAAACGATTTAGCTTCAAATTCATGCGAAATGAACAATTTAGCTTCAGATTCATGCGAAATACACGAATTAGCTTTAAATCAACGCGAAACATACGATTTAGCAGAAATATCATGCGATATACACGATTTGCTTCAAATTCTTGCGAAATAGCGATTTTAAACAAACGATTTAGCTTCAAATTCATGCGAAATGAACAATTTAGCTTCAGATTCATGCGAAATACACGAAATAGCTTTAAATCAACGGGAAACATACGATTTAACTTCAATATCAAGCGATATACACGATTTCGCTTCAAATTCGTGAGAAATAGCGATTTTAAACAAACGATTTAGCTTCAAATTCATGCGAAATGAACAATTTAGCTTCAGATTCATGCGAAATACACGAATTGGCTTTAAATCAACGCGAAACATACGATTTAGTTTCAATATCATGCGAAACACACGATTTCGCTTCAAATTCGTGCGAAATAGCGATTTTAAACAAACGATTTAGCTTCAAATTCATGTGATATGAACAATTTAGCTTTAGATTAATGCGAAATACACGAATTAGCTTTAAATCAACGCGAAACATACGATTTAGCAGAAATATCATGCGATATACACGATTTGCTTCAAATTCTTGCGAAATAGCGATTTTAAACAAACGATTTAGCTTCAAATTCGTGCGAAATGAACAATTTAGCTTCAGATTCATGCGAAATACACGAAATAGCTTTAAATCAACGGGAAACATACGATTTAACTTCAATATCAAGCGATATACACGATTTCGCTTCAAATTCGTGAGAAATAGCGATTTTAAACAAACGATTTAGCTTCAAATTCATGCGAAATGAACAATTTAGCTTCAGATTCATGCGAAATACACGAATTAGCTTTAAATCAACGCGAAACATACGATTTAGCTTCAATATCATGCGAAACACACGATTTCGATTCAAATTCGTGCGAAGTATAGATTTTAAACAAACGATTTAGCTTCAAATTCATGCGAAATGAACAATTTAACTTCAGATTCATGCGAAATACACGAATTAGATTTAAATCAACGCGAAACATACGATTTAGCTTCAATATCATGCGATATACACGATTTCGCTTCAAATTCGTGCGAAATAGCGATTTTAAACAAACGATTTAGCTTCAAATTCATGCGAAATGAACAATTTAGCTTCAGGTTAATGCGAAATACACGAATTAGCTTTACATCAACGCGAAACATACGATTTAGCAGAAATATCATGCGATATACACGATTTCGCTTCAAATTCTTGCGAAATAGCGATTTTAAACAAACGATTTAGCTTCAAATTCGTGCGATATGAACTATTTAACTTCAGATTCATGCGAAATACACGAATTAGCTTTAAATCAATGCGAAACATACGATTTATCGTCAATATCATGCGAAACACACGATTTCGCTTCAAATTCGTGCGAAATAGAGATTTTAAACAAAGATTTAGCTTCAAATTCATGCGAAATGAACAATTTAGCTTCAGATTAATGCGAAATACACGAATTGGCTTTAAATCAACGCGAAACATACGATTTAGTTTCAATATCAAGCGAAACACACGATTTCGCTTCAAATTCGTGCGAAATAGCGATTTTAAACAAACGATTTAGCTTCAAATTCATGTGATATGAACAATTTAGCTTCAGATTAATGCGAAATACACGAATTAGCTTTAAATCAACGCGAAACATACGATTTAGCTTCAATATCATGCGAAACACACGATTTCGATTCAAATTCGTGCGAAGTAGAGATTTTAAACAAACGATTTAGCTTCAAATTCATGCGAAATGAACAATTTAACTTCAGATTCATGCGAAATACACGAATTAGATTTAAATCAACGCGAAACATACGATTTAGCTTCAATATCATGCGATATACACGATTTCGCTTCAAATTCGTGCGAAATAGCGATTTTAAACAAACGATTTAGCTTCAAATTCATGCGAAATGAACAATTTAGCTTCAGATTAATGCGAAATACACGAATTAGCTTTACATCAACGCGAAACATACGATTTAGCAGAAATATCATGCGATATACACGATTTCGCTTCAAATTCTTGCGAAATAGCGATTTTAAACAAACGATTTAGCTTCAAATTCATGCGATATGAACTATTTAACTTCAGATTCATGCAAAATACACGAATTAGCTTTAAATCAATGCGAAACATACGATTTATCGTTAATATCATGCGAAACACACGATTTCGCTTCAAATTCGTGCGAAATAGAGATTTTAAACAAAGATTTAGCTTCAAATTCATGCGAAATGAACAATTTAGCTTCAGATTCATGCGAAATACACGAATTGGCTTTAAATCAACGCGAAACATACGATTTAGTTTCAATATCATGCGAAACACACGATTTCGCTTCAAATTCGTGCGAAATAGCGATTTTAAACAAAAGATTTAGCTTCAAATTCATGCGAAATGAACAATTTAGCTTCAGATTAATGCGAAATACAAGAATTAGCTTTAAATCAATGCGAAACATACGATTTATCGTCAATATCATGCGAAACACACGATTTCGCTTCAAATTCGTGCGAAATAGAGATTTTAAACAAAGATTTAGCTTCAAATTCATGCGAAATGAACAATTTAGCTTCAGATTCATGCGAAATACACGAATTGGCTTTAAATCAACACGAAACATACGATTTAGTTTCAATATCATGCGAAACACACGACTTCGCTTCAAATTCGTGCGAAATAGCGATTTTAAACAAAAGATTTAGCTTCAAATTCATGCGAAATGAACAATTTAGCTTCAGATTAATGCGAAATACAAGAATTAGCTTTAAATCAATGCGAAACATACGATTTATCGTCAATATCATGCGAAACACACGATTTCGATTCAAATTCGTGCGAAGTAGGGATTTTAAACAAACGATTTAGCTTCAAATTCATGCGAAATGAACAATTTAGCTTCAGATTAATGCGAAATACACGAATTAGCTTTAAATCAATGCGAAACATACGATTTATCGTCAATATCATGCGAAACACACGATTTCGCTTCAAATTCGTGCGAAATAGAGATTTTAAACAAAGATTTAGCTTCAAATTCATGCGAAATGAACAATTTAGATTCAGATTCATGCGAAATACACGAATTATCTTTAAATCAACACGAAACATACGATTTAGCAGAAATATCATGCGATATTGTTACGTCTCGCGACGTATTGCGTAGCGTGTAAATTATCATGTAAGACCTTATATACGAATAGCCGATAAGCATAGGTTAGCCGTTAGACAATTAAGTAATAACAACTATACCGATTCGCATGCATAGCACCGCGCATAATACACCTTAAGTCAAACATAGTACTGGCGCCAACCCGTCGCGCCAGCCTGTCGCCGTTCTTCCGTACAACCACTTTTCCTCTCGCTAACCCTTTTAAGATCCCTTATCGATACATAGATCTCCACTTGCACTTTTCCTCTCGCCTACCCTTTTAAGATCCCTTATCGATACATAGATCTCCACTTGCACTTTTCCTCTCGCCTACCCTTTTAAGATCCCTTACCATTACACAAAATTTCACTTATCTTGCCCTCGCCTACCCTTCACGACCCTTTCAACCCTTGTATACCTGCTTCACTTTCCCGGCCGCCGTCTCGACGCCTACGCCGGCGCCCCGTACCTCTGACGTAGGCAGCCCCACTCTCCGCCGCACCGAGCGCGCGCAAGCAGCGACCCCCACTCCTCGACGTACCAGAGGAGCTCCGAGCAGCGGCTCGGAACATCAGTTCTACCTCCGCCGTCTCCTGGACTAGACGTCCACCGCCAGCACTCCGCATAGTGCTACGCGTTACTATTTCCATTTCGACTCTGAATCTTAGCTCGTACTTAACAATTTTAAGTCTCTTAAAGTATAAGTCTACAAGTGTAACTTTAATTCAAGAATATACTACTTTTATTTCATATACATAAATTCAGTGAAAGTTATTATCAACTACCAGTTCCTTAAAATAACTTCGACGTTAACATAATTCAACATCGGCTTGGTGATTACTGTCTAGTATCGGCTGGACAATTGCTTACTTGATAATTTTCTTAATTTGTGAATACGCTTCCGTGCGCCTTGGAGCACGCCCCGTATGCTCGGCACGAACGTATATTCTCCTAGAGAAATAGCCCTTTCTACCAGTGTGTGTTGGACGCTCGCCCCGTAAGCGCCGCACTAGTAGAGAGTCGTACCATTGCCACTATTTGCACGTTGCATTAGCCTCACGCTTGTATTAACGTCCATGCCGAAACACGCCGGTCGGTCTTATCAATTGAGGAAGCTACGCCGATCCCACGCGGAACGCCCGCAACACTCACGTGATCCTGCACTCACGGTTAACGCCGTCATAGAAGCCCGTCTACGACAGCTGCTGCAAGCTGCCCAGACTCCCTGGACAACGCCAAGGCCACTCGACGTTCCGGCTTCTATCCTCGACGTCGCCAAGATCCCCGAAGCCGACCCGAGACGACTAGTCTACTTCATCCTCGCACGACGTACTAACAGCGTGCCGATTAGAATACCCCGCCCGGTGAGTGCTGAATTGTGAATCGCCTGCAAGCGCCTCGTGGTTATCCCAGTTAGATGCGGACGCCCCGCGCCGCGTGAACGAAAAGATTGCAATTTACGTTTAAACTCCGTGGAATTCGACGCGTTCACTAGTCAACGCGATTTCCGATCCCCGGGACGTAACAAATTGGTGGCAGCGGTGGGATACTGAGCAATCACCACGATGGCCACCCCCGCAGGAAACACGCGCTCCCAAGGGCCTGCCCCCTCCGCGAAATCCCAAGAACAGTTGTGCGAATATGAGGCTCAATTAAGAGCAGAAGAAGCTAGATTACGTAACCAAATAACTAAATTCGAAGAAAAGAAGTTGAAACTCACTATCGATTTCGACAACGCGAGAGAAAGATTCGATAAGGACCGCGAGCTCCTTCAAAGACAGAACGCCGCGCTAGCACAAGAGGTCGAGGCATTGAAAATCCGTCACGGTTCCCCACTCGACAATACTGTGATCGAAGCATCGGATTTCGCCACCGACGACGACGCCGACACGCGTCGCCCCTTTTCCCAAGCCAGGGTCGCGCGAACCGAAATGAACACGGAAATGACGAATATCACCATGCATGCCGCGTGCAACACCGTCCCCGAATTCGACGGCACGAATCTCCCCGTCTGGAGATTTACGCGAGCTTGCCGCCGGGCCCGCGACCTAGTACCCAGCCGTTCAGAACAAACGTTGGCCAAACTAATCGTGAACAAATTGCAAGGACGCGCGTATTCCGCCATCGAGGACATGAATATTTTAACAGTCGCGGACATTTGCAACCGGTTGAAAGACGTGTTCGGACCCTCCGATACCATCGACCACTATCGCGGAGAGATGGCCAACATCAAAATGAGGCCAACGGAACACATCCTGGATTTTATCGGCCGCACTAAAGACCTTCGTTCGGCAATAATCGATTGCAACCACGCGCACCCAGACCTCGCCGACATAGACGACTTAACAAGGAGGAGCTTCCTCCGAGGCGTAATCCCTACATTAAAATATATGATCCGGCACCTAGAATCATACCCGCTCCAAAAATTATTCGACACCGCGATCGCGTGCTACAAGGAAGCGGAGGCAGACAGACAATCATACAACCCGCGAGAAGTTCGATTCTCCGAACCGCAATCTAACGTACCGGAAAGGCGTTATCGCTCGCCGTCGCCGTATCGCGCGGGATTCCAACGTAATCAATCATATCAAAGGTACGAGCCTCCGAGACCACTATACCGTGATGTCACGTATGCACCAACAAACAGACGCGCGCCGACTAATAACTACGAACCCAGGCGCGACTTCTCCACACGCGCCGCGCCGCGACACCAAGACGATTATCGCTCGACTCCTCACCGCATCGAGCCAACTAGACCAACATACAATGCCTCGCGCGTAGATAAACAATGCACTTACTGTAAAAATCTGGGTCACGATATCCACGAGTGTAGGAAACGAGAATTTAACAACCGAGCGCGAGAACAAATGTCGGGAAACGGGCAGAACCTCCCGACCCAATCGAACGGCCGTCGGGAGGACCCGCGAAGATCGAGAACCGTCCGCGCGATCGCCCAGCAACCAGATCAAGAGGATCTGGAGCACAACGAGTCTCCCGAATCGCATTAAGACCCGATACCGCCGTACCCCACGTCTTGATAGAGCCCCCGGAAACCGTCAAGATAACAAGAGTTATGATAGACACCGGAGCAGAGCCCAACATTATAAAGGCGACTCTGCTTAAACCGGACGTGATCATAGATACCCTCAATACGTTAAAAATCACGGGAATCACGGAGGGCGCAGTTTCGACCATGGGATCCACCATCTTAACGATCGCGACAGTAGAAGTCGAATTCCACGTAGTCAGCGATACTTTTCCCATCCCCGCGGACGGAATCATAGGCTCGGCGTTCCTCTCACAGGGCGCAGAGATCTCATACAAGCACAATAAATTGTCTTGGCACGATAACGAGTTCCCGTTCGTGACCAAGGACCGTATTAAGATAGGGCCACGAGAGTCAGCTTGCATTGCGATAAGCGCCACTGGCCCGAAGTCCGGTTATCTCAGCCGTCGCGAGATAGCACCGGGAGTGTTAATACCTCATTGTTTGGCGCGCATATCCGGCGGGAAAATCCGTATCAATTGCGTAAACACTACGGATAAAGCAATCGACCTCCCCATGCCGATCATGGAGCTGGAGGAGGTGGAAGAGATAACAGATACCCTGCCAGAACCTAACGTACCAGTTCCAAGTACCACCTCCGCGCCGAAAGAAGGCCGCAATTCAAAGTCAAAATATACTAAATCAATCTTCAACCTCTCGCACCTCTCTGCCTCCCGCTACGAGGAGATAATGGGCATAATTAGCACCAACCACCTCAGTAGCGAGGAAAGAGAGAGCGTTGAAGACATCTTACGGGAATATCACGATATCTTCCATCTCCCCGGGGAACACCTCGGACAAACCAGCGAGGTTAAACACAAAATCGTTACCACCGATCCGATACCCGTGCACGTCAAGCAGTATCGTTACCCACCGATTCATAAGGAGGAAATCGACAGGCAAATGAAGGAACTTCTCGAACAAAAGATAGTAGAGCCATCCAAGTCTCCGTACAATAGCCCCTTATGGATCGTCCCCAAGAAGGCCGACGCTAACGGCAATAAACGTTGGCGTATGGTGATCGATTTCCGTGCGCTAAATGAAAAATCGGTCCCAGACGCATACCCCCTCCCGAGCATCCTGGAAATACTCGACCAGCTCGGTAGCGCTAAGTACTTCAGCGTGTTCGATCTGGCCAATGGGTTCCACCAAATCGGCATGGACCCGGAAGACGCGCAGAAAACCGCGTTCTCAACACCGTTCGGACATTACGAGTTTAAACGTATGCCATTCGGCCTCCGTAACGCTCCCGCGACGTTTCAGCGCCTCATGGACAGCGTTCTCTCAGGCCTGCAGGGAACGGAACTGTTCGTCTATCTAGACGACATCGTCATATACTCCCGCAGCCTTTCGGAACATAGGGCGAAATTCGACAAGTTGGCCCGACGCCTACGCAACGCGAACTTGAAGTTACAACCTTCGAAATGCGGCTTTTTGCACAAAGAAGTAGCATACCTAGGACACATTATCGGTGAAAGCGACGTGAAACCGTGTCCTTTAAAAATCCAGGCTGTAAAAGAATTTCCGCGCCCCCAGAATATCCGAAGCCTGCGCGAGTTCCTGGGACTATCAGGTTATTACCGTCGATTTATCCCTAAATTCTCGCATATAACAAAACCTTTGACAACCTTGTTGAAGAAAGATAAACCATTCGTATGGAATCGAGAACAAGAGAACGCCTTCTGCGTTCTCCGCGAATTACTCACTACCGAACCTCTGTTGCAATACCCCGACTTCACAAAAGAATTCAACGTAACCACAGACGCCTCAGGTTACGCGATAGGTGGAGTATTGAGTCAGGGCCCTCCCAGCAAAGACCGCCCGATAGCCTACGCTTCCAGGCTGTTACACGGCGCAGAATTGAATTACTCGACTATCGAGAAGGAATGTTTGGCGATAATATACTGTACACAGTATTTCCGGCCATATATCTACGGCCATAAATTCAATCTCGTCACGGACCACCAGCCCCTGGTCTGGATGAATAACGTTAAAGATCCGACGTCGCGATTGCTCCGCTGGCGCCTTAAACTAGCCGAGTTCGATTACAAGATCGTTTACAAAACCGGGAAGACTAATCTGAATGCAGACGCCCTGTCGCGCAATCCCGTACCAGATCCCCTTATCACAACCAAACCGACCCCATCTAAACAAGTCGGGGCCATTCGTCGTAAAAACAGTCGACAGACACCGAACGAGCCGCCGACAAATTCCACAGAGATAACACGACCACAGTCCCGACACCCCCCTACACCATCTGGACCTCGTCAACCTACAACCTCAACGGTTCCCACACAATCGACCCTCGACTTCCCTCCTCCTGCACCTTCCTCCGCGAACGAAGATTCCGATTCCTCTTCATCCCGGACGACCAAATTTTCGACGATCACAACGCCCAATACACAAATAACAGACGCACCATCATACATACACGGGACAGGTTGTCCATGAGAAACGATAACCTGGCAATATTTGTAACAGCGGACGGTCACCCGATAGACGAAGGAGCAGTCGAAGTTTTTACCATAGGTAAATTCCAACGTATCCCCGGTCTCACTTTATTTCGGGCTCGAGTACTAAACCACGGGAACAAAAGATTAATCCTACTCCCTATAAAAGACACGCAACTCCACACAACCAATTCCGAAGGGGTAGTGGAGACCCTGAGATCACTCCTAGACGTCGTAACAGAACTCCAATTGGATTCTGTAAGCCTTTCAAAAACTTCCCTAGACGACGTAAACTGGACATTCATCTATAAAACCTTGATCAACCTATTTTCCACGACGGACGCGCAGATCTTCGCGTGCGGGCATAACGTAAAAATTCCGCCCGCGAGCGAACGACTAGAAATTATCACGGAAAATCACTGCTCCGCTTTCGCGGGACACAAAGGGGTGACTAAAACGTACAGACGCATCAGGGAAAAATACTTTTGGCCCGCGCTGAAACGCGAAGTCCAGGAATTCGTCAATGCCTGCAATCACTGCCAAAAGAAGAAACTAACGCGCGTGAAAACCAGGCAACCAATGACGATCACCGACACTCCCGGGAAAGCTTTCGAGAAGATTTCCATGGACATTGTAGGCCCACTCCCTACATCATTAAACAACTTCTCTTACATCCTTACCATCCAGGACCTCCTCACGAAATACTCCCTCGCGATCCCCCTTGCAAACACTAGCGCGATAGAGATAGCCGACGCATTCACAAAACATTTTATCTGCCGGTTCGGCGCCCCCAAAGGAATCCTGACCGACCAGGGGACGAACTTTCTGAGTTCTCTGATGAGGAACGTCGCTAAACGTTTCAAAATAACCCAATTCAAAACCACCGCGTTTAGGCCACAAAGCAACGGCTCTATCGAGCGGTCTCACCACGTGCTCACAGAGTACTTAAAACAATACGTGAAAAATAACGACTGGGACGAGTGGCTCCCATTCGCAACATTCGCGTATAATACTAGTGTGCACGAAGGTACCCTATTCACCCCCCATGAACTCGTGTTCGGCACCATGGCTCGTACACCATCCGCAAACAGCGCGGCCCACGACTCGACCGACGAATCGTACGCGCACTATTTAGAAAGGCTGCAGGAAAAACTATCGGGCACCACCCAGAAGGCAAGAGAGAACCTGACCATGGCGAAGGCAAGATCGAAAAGGTTTTACGATAGGCGAACGAATGTCCGAACCTTCGCTGTCGGAGACAAGGTTTTCCTATTAAAGGAACCTCGGAAGGGGAAATTCGACGACGAATATACCGGACCGTATACCGTACTAGAATGCTTAAACAATCAAAATGTAAGAATTAGTTTTAAGACCGGCTCCCGCGTGGTACACTCAGATAAGCTGAAACACGCGCCCAAACCACCCGTACATGTAAGCAGCGTCGGCTGCACCCTTATCAAAAACCCCCCCAGCGAGGCCCCCACCCAACCGCAGCGATATAAGACGGTGCAGGAGATGATCCAGGCACAGTCGCCATCCAACAACAGCATGAGGAACTACGTGGCCACTCTGGCAGTCTTCGCCATCTTCCGAACATCCACTGCGCTCATCGGGTACGACTGCAGCGGCACCACGCTCAACGTCACCACGTTCTCCACGGTCGATAAGCCCAAATGCGAGGGTACCGACGCCAAACCACATGTCGAAAATACAGAGGTGCAGCTCCTCCAGCTGGTGGATTTCGACGAAACTCGAACAATACAGTGCAAGGTCGAAGTCGACCGCACTATATATCATTGTGGCATGCACTCGCACACCTCCGTTGTCAACAATGGAAGGCAACAATACATACTGAACACACCACAGGACATATGCCGGACGATGCAAGATTCGGGGACACTCATGCTCCCACCAACGGGGCAGATCGCAGGTCTGGTCCGGAACAGCACAACAACTCGAAGCCTGACGCTGGCTGGGGAAATCCTCCAGGACGGAACCTGCAGCGGCACAACGTACAGCGATCCCTTCGGCACGTGGACAGGAGTCGTGGTACAAGCAGTAGTAAGAATAACACTCAAAAGTTTCAACTCGGCAGTAAAACTCTCCTCGGGAGAAGTCTTCCTACCCTCGGGACACCATTGCCCTCTCAACAGGGAATATTGCATGGACCCAGAGGACGGGTTCTCATACTGGAACAGCCTCCCAGACGACAGCTGCCACCTAAAACAATACAACGTATTATACGAAGGCAAGGCCACGAAGGTTGGAACCAAATCCTCCAACATGGCGGTTTACACCGTCACTTCGGGTGACACAGCCTTCGCACTCACCAGCACCGGCCACGCCCAGATCTGCGGCTACACACTCACGAAAACGGAGCACCCCAAACTCCTTATCGTGGACACCCGAAAAGACGGCAGATTTAAGGCAGCACAGAAGAAAAACGTTAACAACCTAGACATCTTCACGTACGTAAATACCAAATTCGTATATATGGAGAAGCACATAAGGTCACAAATTTTGTCGCTCTACCGCGACATCACGAGACAGAAATGCCGCTTGGAACAACAAGTCCTAAGAAACGTAATCTCGCTGATTCACATAGCGCCGGCAGAGGTCGTCACTACCCTGGTGAAAGAACCAGGATTCATGGCTATCCAGTCAGGCGAGGCTATTCACGTGATAAAATGCATCCCGGTACAATGCTCACTCCGGAAAACTACGGATTGCTTCGACGAATTGCCGGTACAACATCAAAATCAATCCTTTTTCCTAACCCCGAGGACGAGAATCCGGGAACCATAAAAACGGGATAAAAACGGGAACCAAGAGAGAGTGCAACGAATTGATCTCGCCGGCATTCAAAATCCACGGGACGTGGTTCCGAATGACGCCACGACCGGTGGAAAGCATACCACCACCGCCACTCCAACCACTAACCGAAGCCGCTTGGAGATACACCAACCCCGCTAACTTAGTAAACGGCGGAATCTACACGCAAGAAGATATACAGAAACTAAACGACCACATAATGTTTCCGGCGGAGAAAGCAGCGGTCATCAACGCCCTGGCACAAGGAGCCTCCGGCCGCGCCTTCGCGGCCGATTCAGTAAAACTATACAATCTCCTAGACGAAACGACGCTGGAACGGATCGCCGAATCGACAGGGAAAAAGATATGGAATGGGTTCATGGAGTTCGGTTCCGTCATGGCGGGACTAATGGGCATCTACCTGGTAATTCGTTGCATCAAGGCGGCAATCAACACCGTCTTGAACGGCATCGCGCTCCACGCCGCATACGGCTGCAGTCTACAACTCCTCGCGGCAACTTGGAGCACGCTCACACACTTCTGCCTCTACTTAAAAGGCAAAAACAATCATAGTGAACTAAGTGAAGTGAACACCCAAGTGAGCCCCTTAGAATGCATCGACATAGACAAGCCCACCCTAAGTGAACCCCTCACCAATAGTAAAGACTCTTTCGAAGTACACGTCAAACCCACTAGCAAATATGTCACATATAAACGATCCAAGAAGCCAAACCTCTTCTCGGACGACGAAGACGAAAAATGACTACATCATTTTTCTTTCCGTGGGGGGGAGGTGTTACGTCTCGCGACGTATTGCGTAGCGTGTAAATTATCATGTAAGACCTTATATACGAATAGCCGATAAGCATAGGTTAGCCGTTAGACAATTAAGTAATAACAACTATACCGATTCGCATGCATAGCACCGCGCATAATACACCTTAAGTCAAACATAGTACTGGCGCCAACCCGTCGCGCCAGCCTGTCGCCGTTCTTCCGTACAACCACTTTTCCTCTCGCTAACCCTTTTAAGATCCCTTATCGATACATAGATCTCCACTTGCACTTTTCCTCTCGCCTACCCTTTTAAGATCCCTTATCGATACATAGATCTCCACTTGCACTTTTCCTCTCGCCTACCCTTTTAAGATCCCTTACCATTACACAAAATTTCACTTATCTTGCCCTCGCCTACCCTTCACGACCCTTTCAACCCTTGTATACCTGCTTCACTTTCCCGGCCGCCGTCTCGACGCCTACGCCGGCGCCCCGTACCTCTGACGTAGGCAGCCCCACTCTCCGCCGCACCGAGCGCGCGCAAGCAGCGACCCCCACTCCTCGACGTACCAGAGGAGCTCCGAGCAGCGGCTCGGAACATCAGTTCTACCTCCGCCGTCTCCTGGACTAGACGTCCACCGCCAGCACTCCGCATAGTGCTACGCGTTACTATTTCCATTTCGACTCTGAATCTTAGCTCGTACTTAACAATTTTAAGTCTCTTAAAGTATAAGTCTACAAGTGTAACTTTAATTCAAGAATATACTACTTTTATTTCATATACATAAATTCAGTGAAAGTTATTATCAACTACCAGTTCCTTAAAATAACTTCGACGTTAACATAATTCAACATCGGCTTGGTGATTACTGTCTAGTATCGGCTGGACAATTGCTTACTTGATAATTTTCTTAATTTGTGAATACGCTTCCGTGCGCCTTGGAGCACGCCCCGTATGCTCGGCACGAACGTATATTCTCCTAGAGAAATAGCCCTTTCTACCAGTGTGTGTTGGACGCTCGCCCCGTAAGCGCCGCACTAGTAGAGAGTCGTACCATTGCCACTATTTGCACGTTGCATTAGCCTCACGCTTGTATTAACGTCCATGCCGAAACACGCCGGTCGGTCTTATCAATTGAGGAAGCTACGCCGATCCCACGCGGAACGCCCGCAACACTCACGTGATCCTGCACTCACGGTTAACGCCGTCATAGAAGCCCGTCTACGACAGCTGCTGCAAGCTGCCCAGACTCCCTGGACAACGCCAAGGCCACTCGACGTTCCGGCTTCTATCCTCGACGTCGCCAAGATCCCCGAAGCCGACCCGAGACGACTAGTCTACTTCATCCTCGCACGACGTACTAACAGCGTGCCGATTAGAATACCCCGCCCGGTGAGTGCTGAATTGTGAATCGCCTGCAAGCGCCTCGTGGTTATCCCAGTTAGACGCGGACGCCCCGCGCCGCGTGAACGAAAAGATTGCAATTTACGTTTAAACTCCGTGGAATTCGACGCGTTCACTAGTCAACGCGATTTCCGATCCCCGGGACGTAACAATATACACGATTTCGCTTCAAATTCGTGAGAAATAGCGATTTTAAACAAACGATTTAGCTTCAAATTCATGCGAAATGAACAATTTAGCTTCAGATTCATGCGAAATACACGAAATAGCTTTAAATCAACGGGAAACATACGATTTAACTTCAATATCAAGCGATATACACGATTTCGCTTCAAATTCGTGAGAAATAGCGATTTTAAACCACCGATTTAGCTTCAAATTCATGCGAAATGAACAATTTAGCTTCAGATTCATGCGAAATACACGAATTAGCTTTAAATCAACGCGAAACATACGATTTAGCTTCAATATCATGCGAAACACACGATTTCGATTCAAATTCGTGCGAAGTAGAGATTTTAAACAAACGATTTAGCTTCAAATTCATGCGAAATGAACAATTTAACCTCAGATTCATGCGAAATACACGAATTAGATTTAAATCAACGCGAAACATACGATTTAGCTTCAATATCATGCGATATACACGATTTCGCTTCAAATTCGTGCGAAATAGCGATTTTAAACAAACGATTTAGCTTCAAATTCATGCGAAATGAACAATTTAGCTTCAGATTAATGCGAAATACACGAATTAGCTTTACATCAACGCGAAACATACGATTTAGCAGAAATATCATGTGATATACACGATTTCGCTTCAAATTCTTGCGAAATAGCGATTTTAAACAAACGATTTAGCTTCAAATTCATGCGATATGAACTATTTAACTTCAGATTCATGCGAAATACACGAATTAGCTTTAAATCAATGCGAAACATACGATTTATCGTCAATATCATGCGAAACACACGATTTCGCTTCAAATTCGTGCGAAATAGAGATTTTAAACAAAGATTTAGCTTCAAATTCATGCGAAATGAACAATTTAGCTTCAGATTAATGCGAAATACACGAATTGGCTTTAAATCAACGCGAAACATACGATTTAGTTTCAATATCAAGCGAAACACACGATTTCGCTTCAAATTCGTGCGAAATAGCGATTTTAAACAAACGATTTAGCTTCAAATTCATGTGATATGAACAATTTAGCTTCAGATTAATGCGAAATACACGAATTAGCTTTAAATCAACGCGAAACATACGATTTAGCTTCAATATCATGCGATATACACGATTTCGCTTCAAATTCGTGCGAAATAGCGATTTTAAACAAACGATTTAGCTTCACATTCATGCGAAATGAACAATTTAGCTTCAGATTCATGCGAAATGAACAATTTAACTTCAGATTCATGCGAAATACACGAATTAGATTTAAATCAACGCGAAACATACGATTTAGCTTCAATATCATGCGATATACACGATTTCGCTTCAAATTCGTGCGAAATAGCTATTTTAAACAAACGATTTAGCTTCAAATTCATGCGAAATGAACAATTTAGCTTCAGATTAATGCGAAATACACGAATTAGCTTTACATCAACGCGAAACATACGATTTAGCAGAAATATCATGCGATATACACGATTTCGCTTCAAATTCTTGCGAAATAGCGATTTTAAACAAACGATTTAGCTTCAAATTCATGCGATATGAACTATTTAACTTCAGATTCATGCGAAATACACGAATTAGCTTTAAATCAATGCGAAACATACGATTTATCGTCAATATCATGCGAAACACACGATTTCGCTTCAAATTCGTGCGAAATAGAGATTTTAAACGAAGATTTAGCTTCAAATTCATGCGAAATGAACAATTTAGCTTCAGATTAATGCGAAATACACGAATTGGCTTTAAATCAACGCGAAACATACGATTTAGTTTCAATATCAAGCGAAACACACGATTTCGCTTCAAATTCGTGCGAAATAGCGATTTTAAACAAACGATTTAGCTTCAAATTCATGTGATATGAACTATTTAACATCAGATTCATGCGAAATACACGAATTAGCTTTAAATCAACGGGAAACATACGATTTAACTTCAATATCAAGCGATATACACGATTTCGCTTCAAATTCGTGAGAAATAGCGATTTTAAACAAACGATTTAGCTTCAAATTCATGCGAAATGAACAATTTAGCTTCAGATTCATGCGAAATACACGAATTGGCTTTAAATCAACGCGAAACATACGATTTAGTTTCAATATCATGCGAAACACACGATTTCGCTTCAAATTCGTGCGAAATAGCGATTTTAAACAAACGATTTAGCTTCAAATTCATGTGATATGAACAATTTAGCTTTAGATTAATGCGAAATACACGAATTAGCTTTAAATCAACGCGAAACATACGATTTAGCAGAAATATCATGCGATATACACGATTTGCTTCAAATTCTTGCGAAATAGCGATTTTAAACAAACGATTTAGCTTCAAATTCATGCGAAATGAACAATTTAGCTTCAGATTCATGCGAAATACACGAAATAGCTTTAAATCAACGGGAAACATACGATTTAACTTCAATATCAAGCGATATACACGATTTCGCTTCAAATTCGTGAGAAATAGCGATTTTAAACAAACGATTTAGCTTCAAATTCATGCGAAATGAACAATTTAGCTTCAGATTAATGCGAAATACACGAATTAGCTTTAAATCAATGCGAAACATACGATTTATCGTCAATATCATGCGAAACACACGATTTCGCTTCAAATTCGTGCGAAATAGAGATTTTAAACAAAGATTTAGCTTCAAATTCATGCGAAATGAACAATTTAGATTCAGATTCATGCGAAATACACGAATTAGCTTTAAATCAACGCGAAACATACGATTTAGCAGAAATATCATGCGATATACACGATTTCGCTTCAAATTCGTGAGAAATAGCGATTTTAAACAAACGATTTAGCTTCAAATTCATGCGAAATGAACAATTTAGCTTCAGATTCATGCGAAATACACGAAATAGCTTTAAATCAACGGGAAACATACGATTTAACTTCAATATCAAGCGATATACACGATTTCGCTTCAAATTCGTGCGAAATAGAGATTTTAAACAAAGATTTAGCTTCAAATTCATGCGAAATGAACAATTTAGCTTCAGATTAATGCGAAATACACGAATTGGCTTTAAATCAATGCGAAACATACGATTTATCGTCAATATCATGCGAAACACACGATTTCGCTTCAAATTCGTGCGAAATAGAGATTTTAAACAAAGATTTAGCTTCAAATTCATGCGAAATGAACAATTTAGATTCAGATTCATGCGAAATACACGAATTAGCTTTAAATAAACGCGAAACATACGATTTAGCAGAAATATCATGCGATATACACGATTTCGCTTCAAATTCGTGAGAAATAGCGATTTTAAACAAACGATTTAGCTTCAAATTCTTGCGAAATGAACAATTTAGCTTCAGATTCATGCGAAATACACGAAATAGCTTTAAATCAACGGGAAACATACGATTTAACTTCAATATCAAGCGATATACACGATTTCGCTTCAAATTCGTGCGAAATAGAGATTTTAAACAAAGATTTAGTTTCAAATTCATGCGAAATGAACAATTTAGCTTCAGATTCATGCGAAATACATGAATTAGCTTTAAATCAACGCGAAACATACGATTTAGCTTCAATATCATGCGAAACACACGATTTCGATTCAAATTCGTGCGAAGTAGAGATTTTAAACAAACGATTTAGCTTCAAATTCATGCGAAATGAACAATTTAACTTCAGATTCATGCGAAATACACGAATTAGATTTAAATCAACGCGAAACATACGATTTAGCTTCAATATCATGCGATATACACGATTTCGCTTCAAATTCGTGCGAAATAGCGATTTTAAACAAACGATTTAGCTTCAAATTCATGCGAAATGAACAATTTAGCTTCAGATTAATGCGAAATACACGAATTAGCTTTACATCAACGCGAAACATACGATTTAGCAGAAATATCATGCGATATACACGATTTCGCTTCAAATTCTTGCGAAATAGCGATTTTAAACAAACGATTTAGCTTCAAATTCATGCGATATGAACTATTTAACTTCAGATTCATGCGAAATACACGAATTAGCTTTAAATCAATGCGAAACATACGATTTATCGTCAATATCATGCGAAACACACGATTTCGCTTCAAATTCGTGCGAAATAGAGATTTTAAACAAAGATTTAGCTTCAAATTCATGCGAAATGAACAATTTAGCTTCAGATTAATGCGAAATACACGAATTGGCTTTAAATCAACGCGAAACATACGATTTAGTTTCAATATCAAGCGAAACACACGATTTCGCTTCAAATTCGTGCGAAATAGCGATTTTAAACAAACGATTTAGCTTCAAATTCATGTGATATGAACTATTTAACATCAGATTAATGCGAAATACACGAATTAGCTTTAAATCAACGGGAAACATACGATTTAACTTCAATATCAAGCGATATACACGATTTCGCTTCAAATTCGTGCGAAATAGAGATTTTAAACAAAGATTTAGCTTCAAATTCATGCGAAATGAACAATTTAGCTTCAGATTAATGCGAAATACACGAATTAGCTTTAAATCAACGCGAAACATACGATTTAGCTTCAATATCATGCGAAACACACGATTTCGATTCAAATTCGTGCGAAGTAGAGATTTTAAACAAACGATTTAGCTTCAAATTCATGCGAAATGAACAATTTAACTTCAGATTCATGCGAAATACACGAATTAGATTTAAATCAACGCGAAACATACGATTTAGCTTCAATATCATGCGATATACACGATTTCGCTTCAAATTCGTGCGAAATAGCGATTTTAAACAAACGATTTAGCTTCAAATTCATGCGAAATGAACAATTTAGCTTCAGATTAATGCGAAATACACGAATTTTGCTTTACATCAACGCGAAACATACGATTTAGCAGAAATATCATGCGATATACACGATTTCGCTTCAAATTCTTGCGAAATAGCGATTTTAAACAAACGATTTAGCTTCAAATTCATGCGATATGAACTATTTAACTTCAGATTCATGCGAAATACACGAATTAGCTTTAAATCAATGCGAAACATACGATTTATCGTCAATATCATGCGAAACACACGATTTCGCTTCAAATTCGTGCGAAATAGAGATTTTAAACAAAGATTTAGCTTCAAATTCATGCGAAATGAACAATTTAGCTTCAGATTAATGCGAAATACACGAATTAGCTCTAAATCAACGCGAAACATACGATTTAGCAGAAATATCATGCGATATACACGATTTCGCTTCAAATTCTTGCGAAATAGCGATTTTAAACAAACGATTTAGCTTCAAATTCATGCGAAATGAACAATTTAGATTCAGATTCATGCGAAATACACGAATTAGCTTTAAATAAACGCGAAACATACGATTTAGCAGAAATATCATGCGATATACACGATTTCGCTTCAAATTCGTGAGAAATAGCGATTTTAAACAAACGATTTAGCTTCAAATTCTTGCGAAATGAACAATTTAGCTTCAGATTCATGCGAAATACACGAAATAGCTTTAAATCAACGGGAAACATACGATTTAACTTCAATATCAAGCGATATACACGATTTCGCTTCAAATTCGTGCGAAATAGAGATTTTAAACAAAGATTTAGTTTCAAATTCATGCGAAATGAACAATTTAGCTTCAGATTCATGCGAAATACATGAATTAGCTTTAAATCAACGCGAAACATACGATTTAGCTTCAATATCATGCGAAACACACGATTTCGATTCAAATTCGTGCGAAGTAGAGATTTTAAACAAACGATTTAGCTTCAAATTCATGCGAAATGAACAATTTAACTTCAGATTCATGCGAAATACACGAATTAGATTTAAATCAACGCGAAACATACGATTTAGCTTCAATATCATGCGATATACACGATTTCGCTTCAAATTCGTGCGAAATAGCGATTTTAAACAAACGATTTAGCTTCAAATTCATGCGAAATGAACAATTTAGCTTCAGATTAATGCGAAATACACGAATTAGCTTTACATCAACGCGAAACATACGATTTAGCAGAAATATCATGCGATATACACGATTTCGCTTCAAATTCTTGCGAAATAGCGATTTTAAACAAACGATTTAGCTTCAAATTCATGCGATATGAACTATTTAACTTCAGATTCATGCGAAATACACGAATTAGCTTTAAATCAATGCGAAACATACGATTTATCGTCAATATCATGCGAAACACACGATTTCGCTTCAAATTCGTGCGAAATAGAGATTTTAAACAAAGATTTAGCTTCAAATTCATGCGAAATGAACAATTTAGCTTCAGATTAATGCGAAATACACGAATTGGCTTTAAATCAACGCGAAACATACGATTTAGTTTCAATATCAAGCGAAACACACGATTTCGCTTCAAATTCGTGCGAAATAGCGATTTTAAACAAACGATTTAGCTTCACATTCATGCGAAATGAACAATTTAGCTTCAGATTCATGCGAAATACACGAATTAGCTTTAAATCAACGCGAAACATACGATTTAGCAGAAATATCATCCGATATACACGATTTCGCTTCAAATTCTTCCGAAATAGCGATTTTAAACAAACGATTTAGCTTCAAATTCATGTGATATGAACTATTTAACTTCAGATTCATGCGAAATACACGAATTAGCTTTAAATTAACGCGAAACATACGATGTAACTTCAATATCATGCGAAACACACGATTTCGATTCAAATTCGTGCGAAGTAGGGATTTTAAACAAACGATTTAGCTTCAAATTCATGCGAAATGAACAATTTAGCTTCAGATTAATGCGAAATACACGAATTAGCTTTAAATCAATGCGAAACATACGATTTATCGTCAATATCATGCGAAACACACGATTTCGCTTCAAATTCGTGCGAAATAGAGATTTTAAACAAAGATTTAGCTTCAAATTCATGCGAAATGAACAATTTAGATTCAGATTCATGCGAAATACACGAATTAGCTTTAAATCAACGCGAAACATACGATTTAGCAGAAATATCATGCGATATACACGATTTCGCTTCAAATTCGTGAGAAATAGCGATTTTAAACAAACGATTTAGCTTCAAATTCATGCGAAATGAACAATTTAGCTTCAGATTCATGCGAAATACACGAAATAGCTTTAAATCAACGGGAAACATACGATTTAACTTCAATATCAAGCGATATACACGATTTCGCTTCAAATTCGTGCGAAATAGAGATTTTAAACAAAGATTTAGCTTCAAATTCATGCGAAATGAACAATTTAGCTTCAGATTAATGCGAAATACACGAATTAGCTTTAAATCAATGCGAAACATACGATTTATCGTCAATATCATGCGAAACACACGATTTCGCTTCAAATTCGTGCGAAATAGAGATTTTAAACAAAGATTTAGCTTCAAATTCATGCGAAATGAACAATTTAGATTCAGATTCATGCGAAATACACGAATTAGCTTTAAATAAACGCGAAAGATACGATTTAGCAGAAATATCATGCGATATACACGATTTCGCTTCAAATTCGTGAGAAATAGCGATTTTAAACAAACGATTTAGCTTCAAATTCATGCGAAATGAACAATTTAGCTTCAGATTCATGCGAAATACACGAATTGGCTTTAAATCAACGCGAAACATACGATTTAGTTTCAATATCATGCGAAACACACGACTTCGCTTCAAATTCGTGCGAAATAGCGATTTTAAACAAAAGATTTAGCTTCAAATTCATGCGAAATGAACAATTTAGCTTCAGATTAATGCGAAATACAAGAATTAGCTTTAAATCAATGCGAAACATACGATTTATCGTCAATATCATGCGAAACACACGATTTCGATTCAAATTCGTGCGAAGTAGGGATTTTAAACAAACGATTTAGCTTCAAATTCATGCGAAATGAACAATTTAGCTTCAGATTAATGCGAAATACACGAATTAGCTTTAAATCAATGCGAAACATACGATTTATCGTCAATATCATGCGAAACACACGATTTCGCTTCAAATTCGTGCGAAATAGAGATTTTAAACAAAGATTTAGCTTCAAATTCATGCGAAATGAACAATTTAGCTTCAGATTCATGCGAAATACACGAATTAGCTTTAAATCAACGCGAAACATACGATTTAGCTTCAATATCATGCGAAACACACGATTTCGATTCAAATTCGTGCGAAGTAGAGATTTTAAACAAACGATTTAGCTTCAAATTCATGCGAAATGAACAATTTAACTTCAGATTCATGCGAAATACACGAATTAGATTTAAATCAACGCGAAACATACGATTTAGCTTCAATATCATGCGATATACACGATTTCGCTTCAAATTCGTGCGAAATAGCGATTTTAAACAAACGATTTAGCTTCAAATTCATGCGAAATGAACAATTTAGCTTCAGATTAATGCGAAATACACGAATTAGCTTTACATCAACGCGAAACATACGATTTAGCAGAAATATCATGCGATATACACGATTTCGCTTCAAATTCTTGCGAAATAGCGATTTTAAACAAACGATTTAGCTTCAAATTCATGCGATATGAACTATTTAACTTCAGATTCATGCGAAATACACGAATTAGCTTTAAATCAATGCGAAACATACGATTTATCGTCAATATCATGCGAAACACACGATTTCGCTTCAAATTCGTGCGAAATAGAGATTTTAAACAAAGATTTAGCTTCAAATTCATGCGAAATGAACAATTTAGCTTCAGATTAATGCGAAATACACGAATTGGCTTTAAATCAACGCGAAACATACGATTTAGTTTTCAATATCAAGCGAAACACACGATTTCGCTTCAAATTCGTGCGAAATAGCTATTTTAACAACGATTTAGCTTCAAATTCATGTGATATGAACTATTTAACATCAGATTAATGCGAAATACACGAATTAGCTTTAAATCAACGGGAACATACGATTTAACTTCAATATCAAGCGATATACACGATTTCGCTTCAAATTCGTGAGAAATAGCGATTTTAAACAAACGATTTAGCTTCAAATTCATGCGAAATGAACAATTTAGCTTCAGATTCATGCGAAATACACGAATTGGCTTTAAATCAACGCGAAACATACGATTTAGTTTCAATATCATGCGAAACACACGATTTCGCTTCAAATTCGTGCGAAATAGCGATTTTAAACAAACGATTTAGCTTCAAATTCATGTGATATGAACAATTTAGCTTTAGATTAATGCGAAATACACGAATTAGCTTTAAATCAACGCGAAACATACGATTTAGCAGAAATATCATGCGATATACATGATTTGCTTCAAATTCTTGCGAAATAGCGATTTTAAACAAACGATTTAGCTTCAAATTCATGCGAAATGAACAATTTAGCTTCAGATTCATGCGAAATACACGAAATAGCTTTAAATCAACGGGAAACATACGATTTAACTTCAATATCAAGCGATATACACGATTTCGCTTCAAATTCGTGAGAAATAGCGATTTTAAACAAACGATTTAGCTTCAAATTCATGCGAAATGAACAATTTAGCTTCAGATTCATGCGAAATACACGAATTAGCTTTAAATCAACGCGAAACATACGATTTAGCTTCAATATCATGCGAAACACACGATTTCGATTCAAATTCGTGCGAAGTATAGATTTTAAACAAACGATTTAGCTTCAAATTCATGCGAAATGAACAATTTAACTTCAGATTCATGCGAAATACACGAATTAGATTTAAATCAACGCGAAACATACGATTTAGCTTCAATATCATGCGATATACACGATTTCGCTTCAAATTCGTGCGAAATAGCGATTTTAAACAAACGATTTAGCTTCAAATTCATGCGAAATGAACAATTTAGCTTCAGGTTAATGCGAAATACACGAATTAGCTTTACATCAACGCGAAACATACGATTTAGCAGAAATATCATGCGATATACACGATTTCGCTTCAAATTCTGGCGAAATAGCGATTTTAAACAAACGATTTAGCTTCAAATTCATGCGATATGAACTATTTAACTTCAGATTCATGCGAAATACACGAATTAGCTTTAAATCAATGCGAAACATACGATTTATCGTCAATATCATGCGAAACACACGATTTCGCTTCAAATTCGTGCGAAACAGAGATTTTAAACAAAGATTTAGCTTCAAATTCATGCGAAATGAACAATTTAGCTTCAGATTAATGCGAAATACACGAATTGGCTTTAAATCAACGCGAAACATACGATTTAGTTTCAATATCAAGCGAAACACACGATTTCGCTTCAAATTCGTGCGAAATAGCGATTTTAAACAAACGATTTAGCTTCAAATTCATGTGATATGAACAATTTAGCTTCAGATTAATGCGAAATACACGAATTAGCTTTAAATCAACGCGAAACATACGATTTAGCTTCAATATCATGCGATATACACGATTTCGCTTCAAATTCGTGCGAAATAGCGATTTTAAACAAAGGATTTAGCTTCACATTCATGCGAAATGAACAATTTAACTTCAGATTCATGCGAAATACACGAATTAGATTTAAATCAACGCGAAACATACGATTTAGCTTCAATATCATGCGATATACACGATTTCGCTTCAAATTCGTGCGAAATAGCGATTTTAAACAAACGATTTAGCTTCAAATTCATGCGAAATGAACAATTTAGCTTCAGATTAATGCGAAATACACGAATTAGCTTTACATCAACGCGAAACATACGATTTAGCAGAAATATCATGCGATATACACGATTTCGCTTCAAATTCTTGCGAAATAGCGATTTTAAACAAACGATTTAGCTTCAAATTCATGCGATATGAACTATTTAACTTCAGATTCATGCGAAATACACGAAATAGCTTTAAATCAACGGGAAACATACGATTTAACTTCAATATCAAGCGATATACACGATTTCGCTTCAAATTCGTGAGAAATAGCGATTTTAAACAAACGATTTAGCTTCAAATTCATGCGAAATGAACAATTTAGCTTCAGATTCATGCGAAATACACGAATTAGCTTTAAATCAACGCGAAACATACGATTTAGCTTCAATATCATGCGAAACACACGATTTCGATTCAAATTCGTGCGAAGTAGAGATTTTAAACAAACGATTTAGCTTCAAATTCATGCGAAATGAACAATTTAACTTCAGATTCATGCGAAATACACGAATTAGATTTAAATCAACGCGAAACATACGATTTAGCTTCAATATCATGCAATATACACGATTTCGCTTCAAATTCGTGCGAAATAGCGATTTTAAACAAACGATTTAGCTTCAAATTCATGCGAAATGAACAATTTAGCTTCAGATTATTGCGAAATACACGAATTAGCTTTACATCAACGCGAAACATACGATTTAGCAGAAATATCATGCGATATACACGATTTCGCTTCAAATTCTTGCGAAATAGCGATTTTAAACAAACGATTTAGCTTCAAATTCATGCGATATGAACTATTTAACTTCAGATTCATGCGAAATACACGAATTAGCTTTAAATCAATGCGAAACATACGATTTATCGTCAATATCATGCGAAACACACGATTTCGTTTCAAATTCGTGCGAAATAGAGATTTTAAACAAAGATTTAGCTTCAAATTCATGCGAAATGAACAATTTAGCTTCAGATTCATGCGAAATACACGAATTGGCTTTAAATCAACGCGAAACATACGATTTAGTTTCAATATCATGCGAAACACACGATTTCGCTTCAAATTCGTGCGAAATAGCGATTTTAAGCAAAAGATTTAGCTTCAAATTCATGCGAAATGAACAATTTAGCTTCAGATTCATGCGAAATACACGAATTAGCTTTAAATCAACGCGAAACATACGATTTAGCTTCAATATCATGCGAAACACACGATTTCGATTCAAATTCGTGCGAAGTAGAGATTTTAAACAAACGATTTAGCTTCAAATTCATGCGAAATGAACAATTTAACTTCAGATTCATGCGAAATACACGAATTAGATTTAAATCAACGCGAAACATACGATTTAGCTTCAATATCATGCGATATACACGATTTCGCTTCAAATTCGTGCGAAATAGCGATTTTAAACAAACGATTTAGCTTCAAATTCATGCGAATGAACAATTTAGCTTCAGATTAATGCGAAATACACGAATTAGCTTTACATCAACGCGAAACATACGATTTAGCAGAAATATCATGCGATATACACGATTTCGCTTCAAATTCTTGCGAAATACACGAATTAGCTTTAAATCAACGCGAAACATACGATTTAGCTTCAATATCATGCGAAACACACGATTTCGATTCAAATTCGTGCGAAGTAGAGATTTTAAACAAACGATTTAGCTTCAAATTCATGCGAAATGAACAATTTAACTTCAGATTCATGCGAAATACACGAATTAGATTTAAATCAACGCGAAACATACGATTTAGCTTCAATATCATGCGATATACACGATTTCGCTTCAAATTCGTGCGAAATAGCGATTTTAAACAAACGATTTAGCTTCAAATTCATGCGAAATGAACAATTTAGCTTCAGATTAATGCGAAATACACGAATTAGCTTTACATCAACGCGAAACATACGATTTAGCAGAAATATCATGCGATATACACGATTTCGCTTCAAATTCTTGCGAAATAGCGATTTAAACAAACGATTTAGCTTCAAATTCATGCGATATGAACTATTTAACTTCAGATTCATGCGAAATACACGAATTAGCTTTAAATCAATGCGAAACATACGATTTATCGTCAATATCATGCGAAACACACGATTTCGCATCAAATTCGTGCGAAATAGAGATTTTAAACAAAGATTTAGCTTCAAATTCATGCGAAATGAACAATTTAGCTTCAGTTTAATGCGAAATACACGAATTGGCTTTAAATCAACGCGAAACATACGATTTAGTTTCAATATCAAGCGAAACACACGATTTCGCTTCAAATTCGTGCGAAATAGCGATTTTAAACAAACGATTTAGCTTCAAATTCATGTGATATGAACAATTTAGCTTCAGATTAATGCGAAATACACGAATTAGCTTTAAATCAACGCGAAACATACGATTTAGCTTCAATATCATGCGATATACACGATTTCGCTTCAAATTCGTGCGAAATAGCGATTTTAAACAAACGATTTAGCTTCACATTCATGCGAAATGAACAATTTAGCTTCAGATTCATGCGAAATACACGAATTAGCTTTAAATCAACGCGAAACATACGATTTAGCAGAAATATCATCAGATATACACGATTTCGCTTCAAATTCTTCCGAAATAGCGATTTTAAACAAACGATTTAGCTTCAAATTCATGTGATATGAACTATTTAACTTCAGATTCATGCGAAATACACGAATTAGCTTTAAATTAACGCGAAACATACGATGTAACTTCAATATCATGCGAAACACACGATTTCGATTCAAATTCGTGCGAAGTAGGGATTTTAAACAAACGATTTAGCTTCAAATTCATGCGAAATGAACAATTTAGCTTCAGATTAATGCGAAATACACGAATTAGCTTTAAATCAATGCGAAACATACGATTTATCGTCAATATCATGCGAAACACACGATTTCGCTTCAAATTCGTGCGAAATAGAGATTTTAAACAAAGATTTAGCTTCAAATTCATGCGAAATGAACAATTTAGATTCAGATTCATGCGAAATACACGAATTAGCTTTAAATCAACGCGAAACATACGATTTAGCAGAAATATCATGCGATATACACGATTTTGCTTCAAATTCGTGAGAAATAGCGATTTTAAACAAACGATTTAGCTTCAAATTCATGCGAAATGAACAATTTAGCTTCAGATTCATGCGAAATACACGAAATAGCTTTAAATCAACGGGAAACATACGATTTAACTTCAATATCAAGCGATATACACGATTTCGCTACAAATTCGTGCGAAATAGAGATTTTAAACAAAGATTTAGCTTCAAATTCATGCGAAATGAACAATTTAGCTTCAGATTAATGCGAAATACACGAATTAGCTTTAAATCAATGCGAAACATACGATTTATCGTCAATATCATGCGAAACACACGATTTCGCTTCAAATTCGTGCGAAATAGAGATTTTAAACAAAGATTTAGCTTCAAATTCATGCGAAATGAACAATTTAGATTCAGATTCATGCGAAATACACGAATTAGCTTTAAATAAACGCGAAACATACGATTTAGCAGAAATATCATGCGATATACACGATTTCGCTTCAAATTCGTGAGAAATAGCGATTTTAAACAAACGATTTAGCTTCAAATTCATGCGAAATGAACAATTTAGCTTCAGATTCATGCGAAATACACGAAATAGCTTTAAATCAACGGGAAACATACGATTTAACTTCAATATCAAGCGATATACACGATTTCGCTTCAAATTCGTGCGAAATAGAGATTTTAAACAAAGATTTAGCTTCAAATTCATGCGAAATGAACAATTTAGCTTCAGATTCATGCGAAATACACGAATTAGCTTTAAATCAACGCGAAACATACGATTTAGCTTCAATATCATGCGAAACACACGATTTCGATTCAAATTCGTGCGAAGTAGAGATTTTAAACAAACGATTTAGCTTCAAATTCATGCGAAATGAACAATTTAACTTCAGATTCATGCGAAATACACGAATTAGATTTAAATCAACGCGAAACATACGATTTAGCAGAAATATCATGCGATATACACGATTTCGCTTCAAATTCGTGCGAAATAGCGATTTTAAACAAACGATTTAGCTTCAAATTCATGCGAAGAGAACAATTTAGCTTCAGATTAATGCGAAATACACGAATTAGCTTCACATCAACACGAAACATACGATTTAGCAGAAATATCATGCGATATACACGATTTCGCTTCAAATTCTTGCGAAATAGCGATTTTAAACAAACGATTTAGCTTCAAATTCATGCGATATGAACTATTTAACTTCAGATTAATGCGAAATACACGAATTAGCTTTACATCAACACGAAACATACGATTTAGCAGAAATATCATGCGATATACACGATTTCGCTTCAAATTCGTGCGAAATAGAGATTTTAAACAAACGATTTAGCTTCAAATTCATGCGAAATGAACAATTTAGCTTCAGTTTAATGCGAAATACACGAATTGGCTTTAAATCAACGCGAAACATACGATTTAGTTTCAATATCAAGCGAAACACACGATTTCGCTTCAAATTCGTGCGAAATAGCGATTTTAAACAAACGATTTAGCTTCAAATTCATGTGATATGAACAATTTAGCTTCAGATTAATGCGAAATACACGAATTAGCTTTAAATCAACGCGAAACATACGATTTAGCTTCAATATCATGCGATATACACGATTTCGCTTCAAATTCGTGCGAAATAGCGATTTTAAACAAACGATTTAGCTTCACATTCATGCGAAATGAACAATTTAGCTTCAGATTCATGCGAAATACACGAATTAGCTTTAAATCAACGCGAAACATACGATTTAGCAGAAATATCATCAGATATACACGATTTCGCTTCAAATTCTTCCGAAATAGCGATTTTAAACAAACGATTTAGCTTCAAATTCATGTGATATGAACTATTTAACTTCAGATTCATGCGAAATACACGAATTAGCTTTAAATTAACGCGAAACATACGATGTAACTTCAATATCATGCGAAACACACGATTTCGATTCAAATTCGTGCGAAGTAGGGATTTTAAACAAACGATTTAGCTTCAAATTCATGCGAAATGAACAATTTAGCTTCAGATTAATGCGAAATACACGAATTAGCTTTAAATCAATGCGAAACATACGATTTATCGTCAATATCATGCGAAACACACGATTTCGCTTCAAATTCGTGCGAAATAGAGATTTTAAACAAAGATTTAGCTTCAAATTCATGCGAAATGAACAATTTAGATTCAGATTCATGCGAAATACACGAATTAGCTTTAAATCAACGCGAAACATACGATTTAGCAGAAATATCATGCGATATACACGATTTTGCTTCAAATTCGTGAGAAATAGCGATTTTAAACAAACGATTTAGCTTCAAATTCATGCGAAATGAACAATTTAGCTTCAGATTCATGCGAAATACACGAAATAGCTTTAAATCAACGGGAAACATACGATTTAACTTCAATATCAAGCGATATACACGATTTCGCTACAAATTCGTGCGAAATAGAGATTTTAAACAAAGATTTAGCTTCAAATTCATGCGAAATGAACAATTTAGCTTCAGATTAATGCGAAATACACGAATTAGCTTTAAATCAATGCGAAACATACGATTTATCGTCAATATCATGCGAAACACACGATTTCGCTTCAAATTCGTGCGAAATAGAGATTTTAAACAAAGATTTAGCTTCAAATTCATGCGAAATGAACAATTTAGCTTCAGATTCATGCGAAATACACGAAATAGCTTTAAATCAACGGGAACATACGATTTAGCTTCAATATCATGCGATATACACGATTTCGCTTCAAATTCGTGCGAAATAGCGATTTTAAACAAACGATTTAGCTTCAAATTCATGCGAAATGAACAATTTAGCTTCAGATTAATGCGAAATACACGAATTAGCTTTACATCAACACGAAACATACGATTTAGCAGAAATATCATGCGATATACACGATTTCGCTTCAAATTCTTGCGAAATAGCGATTTTAAACAAACGATTTAGCTTCAAATTCATGCGATATGAACTATTTAACTTCAGATTCATGCGAAATACACGAATTAGCTTTAAATCAATGCGAAACATACGATTTATCGTCAATATCATGCGAAACACACGATTTCGCTTCAAATTCGTGCGAAATAGAGATTTTAAACAAAGATTTAGCTTCAAATTCATGCGAAATGAACAATTTAGCTTCAGATTAATGCGAAATACACGAATTGGCTTTAAATCAACGCGAAACATACGATTTAGTTTCAATATCAAGCGAAACACACGATTTCGCTTCAAATTCGTGCGAAATAGCGATTTTAAACAAACGATTTAGCTTCAAATTCATGTGATATGAACAATTTAGCTTCAGATTAATGCGAAATACACGAATTAGCTCTAAATCAACGCGAAACATACGATTTAGCAGAAATATCATGCGATATACACGATTTCGCTTCAAATTCTTGCGAAATAGCGATTTTAAACAAACGATTTAGCTTCAAATTCATGTGATATGAACTATTTAACTTCAGATTCATGCGAAATACACGAATTAGCTTTAAATCAACGCGAAACATACGATTTAGCAGAAATATCATGCGATATACACGATTTCGCTTCAAATTCTTCCGAAATAGCGATTTTAAACAAACGATTTAGCTTCAAATTCATGTGATATGAACTATTTAACTTCAGATTCATGCGAAATACACGAATTAGCTTTAAATCAACGCGAAACATACGATGTAACTTCAATATCATGCGAAACACACGATTTCGATTCAAATTCGTGCGAAGTAGGGATTTTAAACAAACGATTTAGCTTCAAATTCATGTGATATGAACTATTTAACTTCAGATTAATGCGAAATACACGAATTAGATTTAAATCAACGCGAAACATACGATTTAGCAGAAATATCATGCGATATACACGATTTCGCTTCAAATTCGTGCGAAATAGCGATTTTAAACAAACGATTTAGCTTCAAATTCATGTGATATGAACTATTTAACATCAGATTAATGCGAATACACGAATTAGCTTTAAATCAACGCGAACATACGATTTAACTTCAATATCATGCGATATACACGTTTTCGCTTCAAATTGGTGAGAAATAGCGATTTTAAACAAACGATTTAGCTTCAAATTCATGCGAAATGAACAATTTAGCTTCAGATTCATGCGAAATACACGAATTGGCTTTAAATCAACGCGAAACATACGATTTAGTTTCAATATCATGCGAAACACACGATTTCGCTTCAAATTCGTGCGAAATAGCGATTTTAAACAAACGATTTAGCTTCAAATTCATGTGATATGAACAATTTAGCTTCAGATTAATGCGAAATACACGAATTAGCTTTAAATCAACGCGAAACATACGATTTAACTTCAATATCATTCGAAACACACGATTTCGCTTCAAATTCGTGCGAAATAGAGCTTTTAAACAAAGATTTAGCTTCAAATTCATGCGAAATGAACAATTTAGCTTCAGTTTAATGCGAAATACACGAATTGGCTTTAAATCAACGCGAAACATACGATTTAGTTTCAATATCAAGCGAAACACACGATTTCGCTTCAAATTCGTGCGAAATAGCGATTTTAAACAAACGATTTAGCTTCAAATTCATGTGATATGAACAATTTAGCTTCAGATTAATGCGAAATACACGAATTAGCTTTAAATCAACGCGAAACATACGATTTAGCTTCAATATCATGCGATATACACGATTTCGCTTCAAATTCATGCGAAATAGCGATTTAAACAAACGATTTAGCTTCACATTCATGCGAAATGAACAATTTAGCTTCAGATTCATGCGAAATACACGAATTAGCTTTAAATCAACGCGAAACATACGATTTAGCAGAAATATCATCAGATATACACGATTTCGCTTCAAATTCTTCCGAAATAGCGATTTTAAACAAACGATTTAGCTTCAAATTCATGTGATATGAACTATTTAACTTCAGATTCATGCGAAATACACGAATTAGCTTTAAATTAACGCGAAACATACGATGTAACTTCAATATCATGCGAAACACACGATTTCGATTCAATTCGTGCGAAGTAGGGATTTTAAACAAACGATTTAGCTTCAAATTCATGCGAAATGAACAATTTAGCTTCAGATTAATGCGAAATACACGAATTAGCTTTAAATCAATGCGAAACATACGATTTATCGTCAATATCATGCGAAACACAGGATTTCGCTTCAAATTCGTGCGAAATAGAGATTTTAAACAAAGATTTAGCTTCAAATTCATGCGAAATGAACAATTTAGATTCAGATTCATGCGAAATACACGAATTAGCTTTAAATAAACGCGAAACATACGATTTAGCAGAAATATCATGCGATATACACGATTTCGCTTCAAATTCGTGAGAAATAGCGATTTTAAACAAACGATTTAGCTTCAAATTCATGCGAAATGAACAATTTAGCTTCAGATTCATGCGAAATACACGAAATAGCTTTAAATCAACGGGAAACATACGATTTAACTTCAATATCAAGCGATATACACGATTTCGCTTCAAATTCGTGCGAAATAGAGATTTTAAACAAAGATTTAGCTTCAAATTCATGCGAAATGAACAATTTAGCTTCAGATTCATGCGAAATACACGAATTGGCTTTAAATCAACGCGAAACATACGATTTAGTTTCAATATCATGCGAAACACACGATTTCGCTTCAATTCGTGCGAAATAGCGATTTTAAACAAACGATTTAGCTTCAAATTCATGTGATATGAACAATTTAGCTTCAGATTAATGCGAAATACACGAATTAGCTTTAAATCAACGCGAAACATACGATTTAACTTCAATATCATTCGAAACACACGATTTCGCTTCAAATTCGTGCGAAATAGCGATTTTAAACAAACGATTTAGCTTCAAATTCATGTGATATGAACAATTTAGCTTCAGATTAATGCGAAATACACGAATTAGCTTTAAATCAACGCGAAACATACGATTTAACTTCAATATCATTCGAAACACACGATTTCGATTCAAATTCGTGCGAAATAGAGATTTTAAACAAACGATTTAGCTTCACATTCATGCGAAATGAACAATTTAGCTTCAGATTCACGCGAAATACACGAATTAGCTTTAAATCAACGCGAAACATACGATTTAGCAGAAATATCATGCGATATACACGATTTCGCTTCAAATTCTTCCGAAATAGCGATTTTAAACAAACGATTTAGCTTCAAATTCATGTGATATGAACTATTTAACTTCAGATTCATGCGAAATACACGAATTAGCTTTAAATCAACGCGAAACATACGATGTAACTTCAATATCATGCGAAACACACGATTTCGATTCAAATTCGTGCGAAGTAGGGATTTTAAACAAACGATTTAGCTTCAAATTCATGCGAAATGAACAATTTAGCTTCAGATTAATGCGAAATACACGAATTAGCTTTAAATCAATGCGAAACATACGATTTATCGTCAATATCATGCGAAACACACGATTTCGCTTCAAATTCGTGCGAAATAGAGATTTTAAACAAAGATTTAGCTTCAAATTCATGCGAAATGAACAATTTAGATTCAGATTCATGCGAAATACACGAATTAGCTTTAAATCAACGGGAAACATACGATTTAATTTCAATATCAAGCGATATACACGATTTCGCTTCAAATTCGTGAGAAATAGCGATTTTAAACAAACGATTTAGCTTCAAATTCATGCGAAATGAACAATTTAGCTTCAGATTCATGCGAAATACACGAATTAGCTTTAAATCAACGCGAAACATACGATTTAGCTTCAATATCATGCGAAACACACGATTTCGATTCAAATTCGTGCGAAGTAGAGATTTTAAACAAACGATTTAGCTTCAAATTCATGCGAAATGAACAATTTAACTTCAGATTCATGCGAAATACACGAATTAGATTTAAATCAACGCGAAACATACGATTTAGCTTCAATATCATGCGATATACACGATTTCGCTTCAAATTCGTGCGAAATAGCGATTTTAAACAAACGATTTAGCTTCAAATTCATGCGAAATGAACAATTTAGCTTCAGATTAATGCGAAATACACGAATTAGCTTTACATCAACGCGAAACATACGATTTAGCAGAAATATCATGCGATATACACGATTTCGCTTCAAATTCTTGCGAAATAGCGATTTTAAACAAACGATTTAGCTTCAAATTCATTCGATATGAACTATTTAACTTCAGATTCATGCGAAATACACGAATTGGCTTTAAATCAACGCGAAACATACGATTTAGTTTCAATATCATGCGAAACACACGATTTCGCTTCAAATTCGTGCGAAATAGCGATTTTAAACAAACGATTTAGCTTCAATTCATGTGATATGAACAATTTAGCTTCAGATTAATGCGAAATACACGAATTAGCTTTAAATCAACGCGAAACATACGATTTAACTTCAATATCATTCGAAACACACGATTTCGATTCAAATTCGTGAGAAATAGAGATTTTAAACAAACGATTTAGCTTCACATTCATGCGAAATGAACAATTTAGCTTCAGATTCATGCGAAATACACGAATTAGCTTTAAATCAACGCGAACATACGATTTAGCAGAAATATCATGCGATATACACGATTTCGCTTCAAATTCTTCCGAAATAGCGATTTTAAACAAACGATTTAGCTTCAAATTCATGTGATATGAACTATTTAACTTCAGATTCATGCGAAATACACGAATTAGCTTTAAATCAACGCGAAACATACGATGTAACTTCAATATCATGCGAAACACACGATTTCGATTCAAATTCGTGCGAAGTAGGGATTTTAAACAAACGATTTAGCTTCAAATTCATGCGAAATGAACAATTTAGCTTCAGATTAATGCGAAATACACGAATTAGCTTTAAATCAACGCGAAACATACGATTTAGCAGAAATATCATGCGATATACACGATTTCGCTTCAAATTCGTGAGAAATAGCGATTTTAAACAAACGATTTAGCTTCAAATTCATGCGAAATGAACAATTTAGCTTCAGATTCATGCGAAATACACGAAATAGCTTTAATCAACGGGAAACATACGATTTAACTTCAATATCAAGCGATATACACGATTTCGCTTCAAATTCGTGAGAAATAGCTATTTTAAACAAACGATTTAGCTTCAAATTCATGCGAAATGAACAATTTAGCTTCAGATTCATGCGAAATACACGAATTAGCTTTAAATCAACGCGAAACATACGATTTAGCTTCAATATCATGCGAAACACACGATTTCGATTCAAATTCGTGCGAAGTAGAGATTTTAAACAACGATTTAGCTTCAAATTCATGCGAAATGAACAATTTAACTTCAGATTCATGCGAAATACACGAATTAGATTTAAATCAACGCGAAACATACGATTTAGCTTCAATATCATGCGATATTCACGATTTCGCTTCAAATTCGTGCGAAATAGCGATTTTAAACAAACGATTTAGCTTCAAATTCATGCGAAATGAACAATTTAGCTTCAGATTAATGCGAAATACACGAATTAGCGCTAAATCAAAGCGAAACATACGATTTAGCAGAAATATCATGCGATATACACGATTTCGCTTCAAATTCTGCGAAATAGCGATTTTAAACAAACGATTTAGCTTCAAATTCATGTGATATGAACTATTTAACATCAGATTAATGCGAAATACACGAATTAGCTTTAAATCAACGCGAAACATACGATTTAGCTTCAATATCATGCGAAACACACGATTTCGATTCAAATTCGTGCGAAGTAGAGATTTTAAACAAACGATTTAGCTTCAAATTCATGCGAAATGAACAATTTAACTTCAGATTTATGCGAAATACACGAATTAGCTTTAAATCAACGCGAAACATACGATTTAGCAGAAATATCATGCGATATACACGATTTCGCTTCAAATTCTTGCGAAATAGCGATTTTAAACAAACGATTTAGCTTCAAATTCATGTGATATGAACAATTTAGCTTCAGATTAATGCGAAATACACGAATTAGCTCTAAATCAAAGCGAAACATAAGATTTAGCAGAAATATCATGCGATATACACGATTTCGCTTCAAATTCTTGCGAAATAGCGATTTTAAACAAACGATTTAGCTTCAAATTCATGTGATATGAACTATTTAACATCAGATTAATTGCGAAATACACGAATTAGCTTTAAATCAACGCGAAACATACGATTTAACTTCAATATCAAGCGATATACACGATTTCGCTTCAAATTCGTGCGAAATAGAGATTTTAAACAAAGATTTAGCTTCAAATTCATGCGAAATGAACAATTTAGCTTCAGATTCATGCGAAATACACGAATTGGCTTTAAATCATCGCGAAACATACGATTTAGTTTCAATATCATGCGAAACACACGATTTCGCTTCAAATTCGTGCGAAATAGCGATTTTAAACAAACGATTTAGCTTCAAATTCATGTGATATGAACAATTTAGCTTCAGATTAATGCGAAATACACGAATTAGCTTTAAATCAACGCGAAACATACGATTTAACTTCAATATCATTCGAAACACACGATTTCGATTCAAATTCGTGCGAAACAGAGATTTTAAACAAACGATTTAGCTTCACATTCATGCGAAATGAACAATTCAGCTTCAGATTCATGCGAAATACACGAATTAGCTTTAAATCAATGCGAAACATACGATGTAACTTCAATATCATGCGAAACACACGATTTCGATTCAAATTCGTGCGAAGTAGGGATTTTAAACAAACGATTTAGCTTCAAATTCATGCGAAATGAACAATTTAGCTTCAGATTAATGCGAAATACACGAATTAGCTTTAAATCAATGCGAAACATACGATTTATCGTCAATATTATGCGAAACACACGATTTCGCTTCAAATTCGAGCGAAATAGAGATTTTAAACAAAGATTTAGCTTCAAATTCATGCGAAATGAACAATTTAGATTCAGATTCATGCGAAATACACGAATTAGCTTTAAATCAACGCGAAACATACGATTTAGCAGAAATATCATGCGATATACACGATTTCGCTTCAAATTCGTGAGAAATAGCGATTTTAAACAAACGATTTAGCTTCAAATTCATGCGAAATGAACAATTTAGCTTCAGATTCATGCGAAATACACGAAATAGCTTTAAATCAACGGGAAACATACGATTTAACTTCAATATCAAGCGATATACACGATTTCGCTTCAAATTCGTGAGAAATAGCGATTTTAAACAAACGATTTAGCTTCAAATCCCTGCGAAATGAACAATTTAGCTTCAGATTCATGCGAAATACACGAATTAGCTTTAAATCAACGCGAAACATACGATTTAGCTTCAATATCATGCGAAACACACGATTTCGATTCAAATTCGTGCGAAGTAGAGATTTTAAACAAACGATTTAGCTTCAAATTCATGCGAAATGAACAATTTAACTTCAGATTCATGCGAAATACACGAATTAGATTTAAATCAACGCGAAACATACGATTTAGCTTCAATATCATGCGATATACACGATTTCGCTTCAAATTCGTGCGAAATAGCGATTTTAAACAAACGATTTAGCTTCAAATTCATGCGAAATGAACAATTTAGCTTCAGATTAATGCGAAATACACGAATTAGCTTTACATCAACGCGAAACATACGATTTAGCAGAAATATCATGCGATATACACGATTTCGCTTCAAATTCTTGCGAAATAGCGATTTTAAACAAACGATTTAGCTTCAAATTCATGCGGTATGAACTATTTAACTTCAGATTCATGCGAAATACACGAATTAGCTTTAAATCAGTGCGAAACATACGATTTATCGTCAATATCATGCGAAACACACGATTTCGCTTCAAATTCGTGCGAATAGAGATTTTAAACAAAGATTTAGCTTCAAATTCATGCGAAATGAACAATTTAGCTTCAGATTCATGCGAAATACACGAATTGGCTTTAAATCAACGCGAAACATACGATTTAGTTTCAATATCATGCGAAACACACGATTTCGCTTCAAATTCGTGCGAAATAGCGATTTTAAACAAACGATTTAGCTTCAAATTCATGTGATATGAACAATTTAGCTTCAGATTAATGCGAAATACACGAATTAGCTTTAAATCAACGCGAAACATACGATTTAGCAGAAATATCATGAGATATACACGATTTCGCTTCAAATTCTTGCGAAATAGCGATTTTAAACAAACGATTTAGCATCAAATTCATGTGATATGAACTATTTAACTTCAGATTCATGCGAAATACACGAATTAGCTTTAAATCAACGCGAAACATACGATGTAACTTCAATATTATGCGAAACACACGATTTCGATTCAAATTCGTGCGAAATAGAGATTTTAAACAAACGATTTCGCTTCAAATTCGTGCGAAATAGCGATTTTAAACAAACGATTTAGCTTCAAATTCATGCGAAATGAACAATTTAGCTTCAGATTCATGCGAAATACACGAATTGGCTTTAAATCAACGCGAAACATACGATTTAGTTTCAATATCATGCGAAACACACGATTTCGCTTCAAATTCGTGCGAAATAGCGATTTTAAACAAACGATTTAGCTTCAAATTCATGTGATATGAACAATTTAGCTTCAGATTAATGCGAAATACACGAATTAGCTTTAAATCAACGCGAAACATACGATTTAACTTCAATATCATTCGAAACACACGATTTCGATTCAAATTCGTGCGAAATAGAGATTTTAAACAAACGATTTAGCTTCACATTCATGCGAAATGAACAATTTAGCTTCAGATTCGTGCGAAATACACGAATTAGCTTTAAATCAACGCGAAACATACGATTTAGCAGAAATATCATGCGATATACACGATTTCGCTTCAAATTCTTTCGAAATAGCGATTTTAAACAAACGATTTAGCTTCAAATTCATGTGATATGAACTATTTAACTTCAGATTCATGCGAAATACACGAATTAGCTTTAAATCAACGCGAAACATACGATGTAACTTCAATATCATGCGAAACACACGATTTCGATTCAAATTCGTGCGAAATAGAGATTTTAAACAAACGATTTAGCTTCAAATTCATGCGAAATGAACAATTTAGCTTCAGATTAATGCGAAATACACGAATTAGCTTTAAATCAATGCGAAACATACGATTTATCGTCAATATCATGCGAAACACACGATTTCGCTTCAAATTCGTGCGAAATAGAGATTTTAAACAAAGATTTAGCTTCAAATTCATGCGAAATGAACAATTTAGATTCAGATTCATGCGAAATACACGAATTAGCTTTAAATCAACGCGAAACATACGATTTAGCAGAAATATCATGCGATATACACGATTTCGCTTCAAATTCGTGAGAAATAGCGATTTTAAACAAACGATTTAGCTTCAAATTCATGCGAAATGAACAATTTAGCTTCAGATTCATGCGAAATACACGAAATAGCTTTAAATCAACGGGAAACATACGATTTAACTTCAATATCAAGCGATATACACGATTTCGCTTCAAATTCGTGAGAAATAGCGATTTTAAACAAACGATTTAGCTTCAAATTCATGCGAAATGAACAATTTAGCTTCAGATTCATGCGAAATATACGAATTAGCTTTAAATCAACGCGAAACATACGATTTAGCTTCAATATCATGCGAAACACACGATTTCGATTCAAATTCGTGCGAAGTAGAGATTTTAAACAAACGATTTAGCTTCAAATTCATGCGAAATGAACAATTTAACTTCAGATTCATGCGAAATACACGAATTAGATTTAAATCAACGCGAAACATACGATTTAGCTTCAATATCATGCGATATACACGATTTCGCTTCAAATTCGTGCGAAATAGCGATTTTAAACAAACGATTTAGCTTCAAATTCATGCGAAATGAACAATTTAGCTTCAGATTAATGCGAAATACACGAATTAGCTTTACATCAACGCGAAACATACGATTTAGCAGAAATATCATGCGATATACACGATTTCGCTTCAAATTCTTGCGAAATAGCGATTTTAAACAAACGATTTAGCTTCAAATTCATGCGATATGAACTATTTAACTTCAGATTCATGCGAAATACACGAATTAGCTTTAAATCAATGCGAAACATACGATTTATCGTCAATATCATGCGAAACACACGATTTCGCTTCAAATTCGTGCGAAATAGAGATTTTAAACAAAGATTTAGCTTCAAATTCATGCGAAATGAACAATTTAGCTTCAGATTAATGCGAAATACACGAATTGGCTTTAAATCAACGCGAAACATACGATTTAGTTTCAATATCAAGCGAAACACACGATTTCGCTTCAAATTCGTGCGAAATAGCGATTTTAAACAAACGATTTAGCTTCAAATTCATGTGATATGAACAATTTAGCTTCAGATTAATGCGAAATACACGAATTAGCTCTAAATCAAAGCGAAATATACGATTTATCGACAATATCATGCGAAACACACGATTTCGCTTCAAATTCGTGCGAAATCGAGATTTTAAACAAAGATTTAGCTTCAAATTCATGCGAAATGAACAATTTAGATTCAGATTCAAGCGAAATACACGAATTAGCTTTAAATCAACGCGAAACATACGATTTAGTTTCAATATCATGCGAAACACACGATTTCGCTTCAAATTCGTGCGAAATAGCGATTTTAAACAAACGATTTAGCTTCAAATTCATGTGATATGAACAATTTAGCTTCAGATTAATGCGAAATACACGAATTAGCTTTAAATCAACGCGAAACATACGATTTAGCAGAAATATCATGAGATATACACGATTTCGCTTCAAATTCTTGCGAAATAGCGATTTTAAACAAACGATTTAGCATCAAATTCATGTGATATGAACTATTTAACTTCAGATTCATGCGAAATACACGAATTAGCTTTAAATCAACGCGAAACATACGATGTAACTTCAATATTATGCGAAACACACGATTTCGATTCAAATTCGTGCGAAATAGAGATTTTAAACAAACGATTTCGCTTCAAATTCGTGCGAAATAGCGATTTTAAACAAACGATTTAGCTTCAAATTCATGCGAAATGAACAATTTAGCTTCAGATTCATGCGAAATACACGAATTGGCTTTAAATCAACGCGAAACATACGATTTAGTTTCAATATCATGCGAAACACACGATTTCGCTTCAAATTCGTGCGAAATAGCGATTTTAAACAAACGATTTAGCTTCAAATTCATGTGATATGAACAATTTAGCTTCAGATTAATGCGAAATACACGAATTAGCTTTAAATCAACGCGAAACATACGATTTAACTTCAATATCATTCGAAACACACGATTTCGATTCAAATTCGTGCGAAATAGAGATTTTAAACAAACGATTTAGCTTCACATTCATGCGAAATGAACAATTTAGCTTCAGATTCGTGCGAAATACACGAATTAGCTTTAAATCAACGCGAAACATACGATTTAGCAGAAATATCATGCGATATACACGATTTCGCTTCAAATTCTTTCGAAATAGCGATTTTAAACAAACGATTTAGCTTCAAATTCATGTGATATGAACTATTTAACTTCAGATTCATGCGAAATACACGAATTAGCTTTAAATCAACGCGAAACATACGATGTAACTTCAATATCATGCGAAACACACGATTTCGATTCAAATTCGTGCGAAATAGAGATTTTAAACAAACGATTTAGCTTCAAATTCATGCGAAATGAACAATTTAGCTTCAGATTAATGCGAAATACACGAATTAGCTTTAAATCAATGCGAAACATACGATTTATCGTCAATATCATGCGAAACACACGATTTCGCTTCAAATTCGTGCGAAATAGAGATTTTAAACAAAGATTTAGCTTCAAATTCATGCGAAATGAACAATTTAGATTCAGATTCATGCGAAATACACGAATTAGCTTTAAATCAACGCGAAACATACGATTTAGCAGAAATATCATGCGATATACACGATTTCGCTTCAAATTCGTGAGAAATAGCGATTTTAAACAAACGATTTAGCTTCAAATTCATGCGAAATGAACAATTTAGCTTCAGATTCATGCGAAATACACGAAATAGCTTTAAATCAACGGGAAACATACGATTTAACTTCAATATCAAGCGATATACACGATTTCGCTTCAAATTCGTGAGAAATAGCGATTTTAAACAAACGATTTAGCTTCAAATTCATGCGAAATGAACAATTTAGCTTCAGATTCATGCGAAATATACGAATTAGCTTTAAATCAACGCGAAACATACGATTTAGCTTCAATATCATGCGAAACACACGATTTCGATTCAAATTCGTGCGAAGTAGAGATTTTAAACAAACGATTTAGCTTCAAATTCATGCGAAATGAACAATTTAACTTCAGATTCATGCGAAATACACGAATTAGATTTAAATCAACGCGAAACATACGATTTAGCTTCAATATCATGCGATATACACGATTTTCGCTTCAAATTCGTGCGAAATAGCGATTTTAAACAAACGATTTAGCTTCAAATTCATGCGAAATGAACAATTTAGCTTCAGATTAATGCGAAATACACGAATTAGCTTTACATCAACGCGAAACATACGATTTAGCAGAAATATCATGCGATATACACGATTTCGCTTCAAATTCTTGCGAAATAGCGATTTTAAACAAACGATTTAGCTTCAAATTCATGCGATATGAACTATTTAACTTCAGATTCATGCGAAATACACGAATTAGCTTTAAATCAATGCGAAACATACGATTTATCGTCAATATCATGCGAAACACACGATTTCGCTTCAAATTCGTGCGAAATAGAGATTTTAAACAAAGATTTAGCTTCAAATTCATGCGAAATGAACAATTTAGCTTCAGATTAATGCGAAATACACGAATTGGCTTTAAATCAACGCGAAACATACGATTTAGTTTCAATATCAAGCGAAACACACGATTTCGCTTCAAATTCGTGCGAAATAGCGATTTTAAACAAACGATTTAGCTTCAAATTCATGTGATATGAACAATTTAGCTTCAGATTAATGCGAAATACACGAATTAGCTCTAAATCAAAGCGAAATATACGATTTATCGACAATATCATGCGAAACACACGATTTCGCTTCAAATTCGTGCGAAATCGAGATTTTAAACAAAGATTTAGCTTCAAATTCATGCGAAATGAACAATTTAGATTCAGATTCAAGCGAAATACACGAATTAGCTTTAAATCAACGCGAAACATACGATTTAGCAGAAATATCATGTGATATACACGATTTCGCTTCAAATTCGTGAGAAATAGCGATTTTAAACAAACGATTTAGCTTCAAATTCATGCGAAATGAACAATTTAGCTTCAGATTCATGCGAAATACACGAATTAGCTTTAAATCAACGCGAAACATACGATTTAGCTTCAATATCATGCGAAACACACGATTTCGATTCAAATTCGTGCGAAGTAGAGATTTTAAACAAACGATTTAGCTTCAAATTCATGCGAAATGAACAATTTAACTTCAGATTCATGCGAAATACACGAATTAGATTTAAATCAACGCGAAACATACGATTTAGCTTCAATATCATGCGATATACACGATTTCGCTTCAAATTCGTGCGAAATAGCGATTTTAAACAAACGATTTAGCTTCAAATTCATGCGAAATGAACAATTTAGCTTCAGATTAATGCGAAATACACGAATTAGCTTTACATCAACGCGAAACATACGATTTAGCAGAAATATCATGCGATATACACGATTTCGCTTCAAATTCTTGCGAAATAGCGATTTTAAACAAACGATTTAGCTTCAAATTCATGCGGTATGAACTATTTAACTTCAGATTCATGCGAAATACACGAATTAGCTTTAAATCAGTGCGAAACATACGATTTATCGTCAATATCATGCGAAACACACGATTTCGCTTCAAATTCGTGCGAAATAGAGATTTTAAACAAAGATTTAGCTTCAAATTCATGCGAAATGAACAATTTAGCTTCAGATTCATGCGAAATACACGAATTGGCTTTAAATCAACGCGAAACATACGATTTAGTTTCAATATCATGCGAAACACACGATTTCGCTTCAAATTCGTGCGAAATAGCGATTTTAAACAAACGATTTAGCTTCAAATTCATGTGATATGAACAATTTAGCTTCAGATTAATGCGAAATACACGAATTAGCTTTAAATCAACGCGAAACATACGATTTAGCAGAAATATCATGAGATATACACGATTTCGCTTCAAATTCTTGCGAAATAGCGATTTTAAACAAACGATTTAGCATCAAATTCATGTGATATGAACTATTTAACTTCAGATTCATGCGAAATACACGAATTAGCTTTAAATCAACGCGAAACATACGATGTAACACACGAATTGGCTTTAAATCAACGCGAAACATACGATTTAACTTCAATATCAAGCGATATACACGATTTCGCTTCAAATTCGTGCGAAATAGCGATTTTAAACAAACGATTTAGCTTCAAATTCATGCGAAATGAACAATTTAGCTTCAGATTCATGCGAAATACACGAATTGGCTTTAAATCAACGCGAAACATACGATTTAGTTTCAATATCATGCGAAACACACGATTTCGCTTCAAATTCGTGCGAAATAGCGATTTTTAAACAAACGATTTAGCTTCAAATTCATGTGATATGAACAATTTAGCTTCAGATTAATGCGAAATACACGAATTAGCTTTAAATCAACGCGAAACATACGATTTAACTTCAATATCATTCGAAACACACGATTTCGATTCAAATTCGTGCGAAATAGAGATTTTAAACAAACGATTTAGCTTCACATTCATGCGAAATGAACAATTTAGCTTCAGATTCGTGCGAAATACACGAATTAGCTTTAAATCAACGCGAAACATACGATTTAGCAGAAATATCATGCGATATACACGATTTCGCTTCAAATTCTTCCGAAATAGCGATTTTAAACAAACGATTTAGCTTCAAATTCATGTGATATGAACTATTTAACTTCAGATTCATGCGAAATACACGAATTAGCTTTAAATCAACGCGAAACATACGATGTAACTTCAATATCATGCGAAACACACGATTTCGATTCAAATTCGTGCGAAATAGAGATTTTAAACAAACGATTTAGCTTCAAATTCATGCGAAATGAACAATTTAGCTTCAGATTAATGCGAAATACACGAATTAGCTTTAAATCAATGCGAAACATACGATTTATCGTCAATATCATGCGAAACACACGATTTCGCTTCAAATTCGTGCGAAATAGAGATTTTAAACAAAGATTTAGCTTCAAATTCATGCGAAATGAACAATTTAGATTCAGATTCATGCGAAATACACGAATTAGCTTTAAATCAACGCGAAACATACGATTTAGCAGAAATATCATGCGATATACACGATTTCGCTTCAAATTCGTGAGAAATAGCGATTTTAAACAAACGATTTAGCTTCAAATTCATGCGAAATGAACAATTTAGCTTCAGATTCATGCGAAATACACGAAATAGCTTTAAATCAACGGGAAACATACGATTTAACTTCAATATCAAGCGATATACACGATTTCGCTTCAAATTCGTGAGAAATAGCGATTTTAAACAAACGATTTAGCTTCAAATTCATGCGAAATGAACAATTTAGCTTCAGATTCATGCGAAATACACGAAATAGCTTTAAATCAACGGGAAACATACGATTTAACTTCAATATCAAGCGATATACACGATTTCGCTTCAAATTCGTGAGAAATAGCGATTTTAAACAAACGATTTAGCTTCAAATTCATGCGAAATGAACAATTTAGCTTCAGATTAATGCGAAATACACGAATTAGCTTTACATCAACGCGAAACATACGATTTAGCAGAAATATCATGCGATATACACGATTTCGCTACAAATTCTTGCGAAATAGCGATTTTAAACAAACGATTTAGCTTCAAATTCATGCGATATGAACTATTTAACTTCAGATTCATGCGAAATACACGAATTAGCTTTAAATCAATGCGAAACATACGATTTATCGTCAATATCATGCGAAACACACGATTTCGCTTCAAATTCGTGCGAAATAGAGATTTTAAACAAAGATTTAGCTTCAAATTCATGCGAAATGAACAATTTAGCTTCAGATTCATGCGAAATACACGAATTGGCTTTAAATCAACGCGAAACATACGATTTAGTTTCAATATCAAGCGAAACACACGATTTCGCTTCAAATTCGTGCGAAATAGCGATTTTAAACAAACGATTTAGCTTCAAATTCATGTGATATGAACAATTTAGCTTCAGATTAATGCGAAATACACGAATTAGCTCTAAATCAAAGCGAAATATACGATTTATCGACAATATCATGCGAAACACACGATTTCGCTTCAAATTCGTGCGAAATCGAGATTTTAAACAAAGATTTAGCTTCAAATTCATGCGAAATGAACAATTTAGATTCAGATTCAAGCGAAATACACGAATTAGCTTTAAATCAACGCGAAACATACGATTTAGCAGAAATATCATGTGATATACACGATTTCGCTTCAAATTCGTGAGAAATAGCGATTTTAAACAAACGATTTAGCTTCAAATTCATGCGAAATGAACAATTTAGCTTCAGATTCATGCGAAATACACGAAATAGCTTTAAATCAACGGGAAACATACGATTTAACTTCAATATCAAGCGATATACACGATTTCGCTTCAAATTCGTGAGAAATAGCGATTTTAAACAAACGATTTAGCTTCAAATTCATGCGAAATGAACAATTTAGCTTCAGATTCATGCGAAATACACGAATTAGCTTTAAATCAACGCGAAACATACGATTTAGCTTCAGTATCATGCGAAACACACGATTTCGATTCAAATTCGTGCGAAGTAGAGATTTTAAACAAACGATTTAGCTTCAAATTCATGCGAAATGAACAATTTAGCTTCAGATTCATGCGAAATACACGAAATAGCTTTAAATCAACGGGAAACATACGATTTAGCTTCAATATCATGCGATATACACGATTTCGCTTCAAATTCGTGCGAAATAGCGATTTTAAACAAACGATTTAGCTTCAAATTCATGCGAAATGAACAATTTAGCTTCAGATTAATGCGAAATACACGAATTAGCTCTAAATCAACGCGAAACATACGATTTAGCAGAAATATCATGCGATATACACGATTTCGCTTCAAATTCTTGCGAAATAGCGATTTTAAACAAACGATTTAGCTTCAAATTCATGTGATATGAACTATTTAACATCAGATTAATGCGAAATACACGAATTAGCTTTAAATCAATGCGAAACATACGATTTATCGTCAATATCATGCGAAACACACGATTTCGCTTCAAATTCGTGCGAAATAGCGATTTTAAACAAACGATTTAGCTTCAAATTCATGTGATATGAACAATTTAGCTTCAGATTAATGCGAAATACACGAATTAGCTTTAAATCAACGCGAAACATACGATTTAGCTTCAATATCATGCGATATACACGATTTCGCTTCAAATTCGTGCGAAATAGCGATTTTAAACAAACGATTTAGCTTCAAATTCATGTGATATGAACAATTTAGCTTCAGATTCATGCGAAATACACGAAATAGCTTTAAATCAACGGGAAACATACGATTTAACTTCAATATCAAGCGACATACACGATTTCGCTTCAAATTCGTGAGAAATAGCGATTTTAAACAAACGATTTAGCTTCAAATTCATGCGAAATGAACAATTTAGCTTCAGATTCATGCGAAATACACGAATTAGCTTTAAATCAACGCGAAACATACGATTTAGCTTCAATATCATGCGAAACACACTATTTCGATTCAAATTCGTGCGAAGTAGAGATTTTAAACAAACGATTTAGCTTCAAATTCATGCGAAATGAACAATTTAACTTCAGATTCATGCGAAATACACGAATTAGATTTAAATCAACGCGAAACATACGATTTAGCTTCAATATCATGCGATATACACGATTTCGCTCCAAATTCGTGCGAAATAGCGATTTTTAACAAACGATTTAGCTTCAAATTCATGCGAAATGAACAATTTAGCTTCAGATTAATGCGAAATACACGAATTAGCTTTACATCAACGCGAAACATACGATTTAGCAGAAATATCATGCGATATACACGATTTCGCTTCAAATTCTTGCGAAATAGCGATTTTAAACAAACGATTTAGCTTCAAATTCATGCGAAATGAACAATTTAACTTCAGATTCATGCGAAATACACGAATTAGATTTAAATCAACGCGAAACATACGATTTAGCTTCAATATCATGCGATATACACGATTTCGCTTCAAATTCGTGCGAAATAGCGATTTTTAACAAACGATTTAGCTTCAAATTCATGCGAAATGAACAATTTAGCTTCAGATTAATGCGAAATACACGAATTAGCTTTACATCAACGCGAAACATACGATTTAGCAGAAATATCATGCGATATACACGATTTCGCTTCAAATTCTTGCGAAATAGCGATTTTAAACAAACGATTTAGCTTCAAGTTCATGTGATATGAACAATTTAGCTTCAGATTAATGCGAAATACACGAATTAGCTTTAAATCAACGCGAAACATACGATTTAGCAGAAATATCATGCGATATACACGATTTCGCTTCAAATTCTTGCGAAATAGCGATTTTAAACAAACGATTTAGCTTCAAATTCATGTGATATGAACAATTTAGCTTCAGATTAATGCGTAATACACGAATTAGCTCTAAATCAAAGCGAAACATACGATTTAGCAGAAATATCATGCGATATACACGATTTCGCTTCAAATTCTTGCGAAATAGCGATTTTAAACAAACGATTTAGCTTCAAATTCATGTCATATGAACTATTTAACATCAGATTAATGCGAAATACACGAATTAGCTTTAAATCAATGCGAAACATACGATTTATCGTCAATATCATGCGAAACACACGATTTCGCTTCAAATTCGTGCGAAATAGAGATTTTAAACAAACGATTTAGCTTCAAATTCATGTGATATGAACAATTTAGCTTCAGATTAATGCGAAATACACGAATTAGCTTTAAATCAACGCGAAACATACGATTTAGCAGAAATATCATGCGATATACACGATTTCGCTTCAAATTCTTGCGAAATAGCGATTTTAAACAAACGATTTAGCTTCAAATTCATGTGATATGAACTATTTAACATCAGATTAATGCGAAATACACGAATTAGCTTTAAATCAACGCGAAACATACGATTTAACTTCAATATCAAGCGATATACACGATTTCGCTTCAAATTGGTGAGAAATAGCGATTTTAAACAAACGATTTAGCTTCAAATTCATGCGAAATGAACAATTTAGCTTCAGATTCATGCGAAATACACGAATTGGCTTTAAATCAACGCGAAACATACGATTTAGTTTCAATATCATGCAAAACACACGATTTCGCTTCAAATTCGTGCGAAATAGCGATTTTAAACAAACGATTTAGCTTCAAATTCATGTGATATGAACAATTTAGCTTCAGATTAATGCGAAATACACGAATTAGCTTTAAATCAACGCGAAACATACGATTTAGCAGAAATATCATGCGATATACACGATTTCGCTTCAAATTCTTGCGAAATAGCGATTTTAAACAAACGATTTAGCTTCAAATTCATGTGATATGAACTATTTAACTTCAGATTCATGCGAAATACACGAATTAGCTTTAAATCAACGCGAAACATACGATGTAACTTCAATATCATGCGAAACACACGATTTCGATTCAAATTCGTGCGAAATAGAGATATTAAACAAACGATTTAGCTTCAAATTCATGCGAAATGAACAATTTAGCTTCAGATTCATGCGAAATACACGAATTAGCTTTAAATCAACGCGAAACATACGATTTAGCTTCAATATCATGCGATATACACGATTTCGCTTCAAATTCGTGCGAAATAGCGATTTTAAACAAACGATTTAGCTTCAAGTTCATGTGATATGAACAATTTAGCTTCAGAATAATGCGAAATACACGAATTAGCTTTAAATCAACGCGAAACATACGATTTAGCAGAAATATCATGCGATATACACGATTTCGCTTCAAATTCTTGCGAAATAGCGATTTTAAACAAACGATTTAGCTTCAAATTCATGTGATATGAACAATTTAGCTTCAGATTAATGCGAAATACACGAATTAGCTCTAAATCAAAGCGAAACATACGATTTAGCAGAAATATCATGCGATATACACGATTTCGCTTCAAATTCTTGCGAAATAGCGATTTTAAACAAACGATTTAGCTTCAAATTCATGTGATATGAACTATTTAACATCAGATTAATGCGAAATACACGAATTAGCTTTAAATCAACGCGAAACATACGATTTAACTTCAATATCAAGCGATATACACGATTTCGCTTCAAATTGGTGAGAAATAGCGATTTTAAACAAACGATTTAGCTTCAAATTCATGCGAAATGAACAATTTAGCTTCAGATTCATGCGAAATACACGAATTGGCTTTAAATCAACGCGAAACATACGATTTAGTTTCAATATCATGCGAAACACACGATTTCGCTTCAAATTCGTGCGAAATAGCGATTTTAAACAAACGATTTAGCTTCAAATTCATGCGAAATGAACAATTTAGCTTCAGATTCATGCGAAATACACGAATTAGCTTTAAATCAACGCGAAACATACGATTTAGCTTCAATATCATGCGATATACACGATTTCGCTTCAAATTCGTGCGAAATAGCGATTTTAAACAAACGATTTAGCTTCAAGTTCATGTGATATGAACAATTTAGCTTCAGATTAATGCGAAATACACGAATTAGCTTTAAATCAACGCGAAACATACGATTTAGCAGAAATATCATGCGATATACACGATTTCGCTTCAAATTCTTGCGAAATAGCGATTTTAAACAAACGATTTAGCTTCAAATTCATGTGATATGAACAATTTAGCTTCAGATTAATGCGAAATACACGAATTAGCTCTAAATCAAAGCGAAACATACGATTTAGCAGAAATATGATGCGATATACACGATTTCGCTTCAAATTCTTGCGAAATAGCGATTTTAAACAAACGATTTAGCTTCAAATTCATGTGATATGAACTATTTAACATCAGATTAATGCGAAATACACGAATTAGCTTTAAATCAATGCGAAACATACGATTTATCGTCAATATCATGCGAAACACACGATTTCGCTTCAAATTCGTGCGAAACAGAGATTTTAAACAAAGATTTAGCTTCAAATTCATGCGAAATGAACAATTTAGCTTCAGATTAATGCGAAATACACGAATTAGCTCTAAATCAACGCGAAACATACGATTTAGCAGAAATATCATGCGATATACACGATTTCGCTTCAAATTCTTGCGAAATAGCGATTTTAAACAAACGATTTAGCTTCAAATTCATGTGATATGAACTATTTAACATCAGATTAATGCGAAATACACGAATTAGCTTTAAATCAACGCGAAACATACGATTTAACTTCAATATCAAGCGATATACACGATTTCGCTTCAAATTGGTGAGAAATATCGATTTTAAACAAACGATTTAGCTTCAAATTCATGCGAAATGAACAATTTAGCTTCAGATTCATGCGAAATACACGAATTGGCTTTAAATCAATGCGAAACATACGATTTATCGTCAATATCATGCGAAACACACGATTTCGCTTCAAATTCGTGCGAAATAGCGATTTTAAACAAACGATTTAGCTTCAAATTCATGCGAAATGAACAATTTAGCTTCAGATTCATGCGAAATACACGAATTAGCTTTAAATCAACGCGAAACATACGATTTAGCTTCAATATCATGCGATATACACGATTTCGCTTCAAATTCGTGCGAAATAGCGATTTTAAACAAACGATTTAGCTTCAAGTTCATGTGATATGAACAATTTAGCTTCAGATTAATGCGAAATACACGAATTAGCTTTAAATCAACGCGAAACATACGATTTAGCAGAAATATCATGCGATATACACGATTTCGCTTCAAATTCTTGCGAAATAGCGATTTTAAACAAACGATTTAGCTTCAAATTCATGTGATATGAACAATTTAGCTTCAGATTAATGCGAAATACACGAATTAGCTCTAAATCAAAGCGAAACATACGATTTAGCAGAAATATGATGCGATATACACGATTTCGCTTCAAATTCTTGCGAAATAGCGATTTAAACAAACGATTTAGCTTCAAATTCATGTGATATGAACTATTTAACATCAGATTAATGCGAAATACACGAATTAGCTTTAAATCAATGCGAAACATACGATTTATCGTCAATATCATGCGAAACACACGATTTCGCTTCAAATTCGTGCGAAACAGAGATTTTAAACAAAGATTTAGCTTCAAATTCATGCGAAATGAACAATTTAGCTTCAGATTAATGCGAAATACACGAATTAGCTCTAAATCAACGCGAAACATACGATTTAGCAGAAATATCATGCGATATACACGATTTCGCTTCAAATTCTTGCGAAATAGCGATTTTAAACAAACGATTTAGCTTCAAATTCATGTGATATGAACTATTTAACATCAGATTAATGCGAAATACACGAATTAGCTTTAAATCAACGCGAAACATACGATTTAACTTCAATATCAAGCGATATACACGATTTCGCTTCAAATTGGTGAGAAATATCGATTTTAAACAAACGATTTAGCTTCAAATTCATGCGAAATGAACAATTTAGCTTCAGATTCATGCGAAATACACGAATTGGCTTTAAATCAATGCGAAACATACGATTTATCGTCAATATCATGCGAAACACACGATTTCGCTTCAAATTCGTGCGAAATAGAGATTTTAAACAAAGATTTAGCTTCAAATTCATGCGAAATGAACAATTTAGCTTCAGATTAATGCGAAATACACGAATTGGCTTTAAATCAACGCGAAACATACGATTTAGTTTCAATATCAAGCGAAACACACGATTTCGCTTCAAATTCGTGCGAAATAGCGATTTTAAACAAACGATTTAGCTTCAAATTCATGTGATATGAACAATTTAGCTTCAGATTAATGCGAAATACACGAATTAGCTCTAAATCAAAGCGAAATATACGATTTATCGACAATATCATGCGAAACACACGATTTCGCTTCAAATTCGTGCGAAATCGAGATTTTAAACAAAGATTTAGCTTCAAATTCATGCGAAATGAACAATTTAGATTCAGATTCAAGCGAAATACACGAATTAGCTTTAAATCAACGCGAAACATACGATTTAGCAGAAATATCATGTGATATACACGATTTCGCTTCAAATTCGTGAGAAATAGCGATTTTAAACAAACGATTTAGCTTCAAATTCATGCGAAATGAACAATTTAGCTTCAGATTCATGCGAAATACACGAATTAGCTTTAAATCAACGCGAAACATACGATTTAGCAGATATATCATGCGATATACACGATTTCGCTTCAAATTCTTGCGAAATAGCGATTTTAAACAAACGATTTAGCTTCAAATTCATGTGATATGAACAATTTAGCTTCAGATTAATGCGAAATACACGAATTAGCTCTAAATCAAAGCGAAACATACGATTTAGCAGAAATATCATGCGATATACACGATTTCGCTTCAAATTCTTGCGAAATAGCGATTTTAAACAAACGATTTAGCTTCAAATTCATGTGATATGAACTATTTAACATCAGATTAATGCGAAATACACGAATTAGCTTTAAATCAACGCGAAACATACGATTTAACTTCAATATCAAGCGATATACACGATTTCGCTTCAAATTGGTGAGAAATAGCGATTTTAAACAAACGATTTAGCTTCAAATTCATGCGAAATGAACAATTTAGCTTCAGATTCATGCGAAATACACGAATTGGCTTTAAATCAACGCGAAACATACGATTTAGTTTCAATATCATGCGAAACACACGATTTCGCTTCAAATTCGTGCGAATTAGCGATTTTAAACAAACGATTTAGCTTCAAATTCATGTGATATGAACAATTTAGCTTCAGATTAATGCGAAATACACGAATTAGCTTTAAATCAACGCGAAACATACGATTTAGCAGAATATCATGCGATATACACGATTTCGCTTCAAATTCTTGCGAAATAGCGATTTTAAACAAACGATTTAGCTTCAAATTCATGTGATATGAAATATTTAACTTCAGATTCATGCGAAATACACGAATTAGCTTTAAATCAACGCGAAACATACGATGTAACTTCAATATCATGCGAAACACACGATTTCGATTCAAATTCGTGCGAAATAGAGATATTAAACAAACGATTTAGCTTCAAATTCATGCGAAATGAACAATTTAGCTTCAGATTCATGCGAAATACACGAATTAGCTTTAAATCAACGCGAAACATACGATTTAGCTTCAATATCATGCGATATACACGATTTCGCTTCAAATTCGTGCGAAATAGCGATTTTAAACAAACGATTTAGCTTCAAGTTCATGTGATATGAACAATTTAGCTTCAGATTAATGCGAAATACACGAATTAGCTTTAAATCAACGCGAAACATACGATTTAGCAGAAATATCATGCGATATACACGATTTCGCTTCAAATTCTTGCGAAATAGCGATTTTAAACAAACGATTTAGCTTCAAATTCATGTGATATGAACAATTTAGCTTCAGATTAATGCGAAATACACGAATTAGCTCTAAATCAAAGCGAAACATACGATTTAGCAGATATATCATGCGATATACACGATTTCGCTTCAAATTCTTGCGAAATAGCGATTTTAAACAAACGATTTAGCTTCAAATTCATGTGATATGAACTATTTAACATCAGATTAATGCGATATACACGAATTAGCTTTAAATCAATGCGAAACATACGATTTATCGTCAATATCATGCGAAACACACGATTTCGCTTCAAATTCGTGCGAAATAGAGATTTTAAACAAAGATTTAGCTTCAAGTTCATGTGATATGAACAATTTAGCTTCAGATTAATGCGAAATACACGAATTAGCTTTAAATCAATGCGAAACATACGATTTATCGTCAATATCATGCGAAACACACGATTTCGCTTCAAATTCGTGCGAAATAGAGATTTTAAACAAAGATTTAGCTTCAAATTCATGCGAAATGAACAATTTAGATTCAGATTCATGCGAAATACACGAATTAGCTTTAAATAAACGCGAAAGATACGATTTAGCAGAAATATCATGCGATATACACGATTTCGCTTCAAATTCGTGAGAAATAGCGATTTTAAACAAACGATTTAGCTTCAAATTCATGCGAAATGAACAATTTAGCTTCAGATTCATGCGAAATACACGAATTGGCTTTAAATCAACGCGAAACATACGATTTAGTTTCAATATCATGCGAAACACACGACTTCGCTTCAAATTCGTGCGAAATAGCGATTTTAAACAAAAGATTTAGCTTCAAATTCATGCGAAATGAACAATTTAGCTTCAGATTAATGCGAAATACAAGAATTAGCTTTAAATCAATGCGAAACATACGATTTATCGTCAATATCATGCGAAACACACGATTTCGATTCAAATTCGTGCGAAGTAGGGATTTTAAACAAACGATTTAGCTTCAAATTCATGCGAAATGAACAATTTAGCTTCAGATTAATGCGAAATACACGAATTAGCTTTAAATCAATGCGAAACATACGATTTATCGTCAATATCATGCGAAACACACGATTTCGCTTCAAATTCGTGCGAAATAGAGATTTTAAACAAAGATTTAGCTTCAAATTCATGCGAAATGAACAATTTAGCTTCAGATTCATGCGAAATACACGAATTAGCTTTAAATCAACGCGAAACATACGATTTAGCTTCAATATCATGCGAAACACACGATTTCGATTCAAATTCGTGCGAAGTAGAGATTTTAAACAAACGATTTAGCTTCAAATTCATGCGAAATGAACAATTTAACTTCAGATTCATGCGAAATACACGAATTAGATTTAAATCAACGCGAAACATACGATTTAGCTTCAATATCATGCGATATACACGATTTCGCTTCAAATTCGTGCGAAATAGCGATTTTAAACAAACGATTTAGCTTCAAATTCATGCGAAATGAACAATTTAGCTTCAGATTAATGCGAAATACACGAATTAGCTTTACATCAACGCGAAACATACGATTTAGCAGAAATATCATGCGATATACACGATTTCGCTTGAAATTCTTGCGAAATAGCGATTTTAAACAAACGATTTAGCTTCAAATTCATGCGATATGAACTATTTAACTTCAGATTCATGCGAAATACACGAATTAGCTTTAAATCTGTTACGTCCCGCGGCGTCGTTTCCCGAAAATATATATATATTCGCACGAATACCGCGGATCAAGACGTACGTTGCAAACCTTTGGGTACACACGCGACTCGTACGTTCGGTGTATTACCGGGATCTCATGCGTTCGCGAATAGGCGGTTTACAAAAGGCACTCACCGGACGGTCTAGTACATCGGGTCGATAGACCGGGCGACCTCGAGGGCTCGGAGTGCGGCTCGCTTCAAGATGAACGTCGTGTAGCGCCTTCGACGTGGGTCTCCCTTCGCGTAGACTGGAGGGTAGGACGTGGTATCGTCTATGTCGATCGGACGGGGCTCGCTCCACTGGACCAGCTCGACGTATGGATGTCTCACGGCTCGCTGAAGCTGGGCGATGATACGGGCCTCGTAGTTTCGTTGGCGGTCGAATCTCCGTGAGCCGTCAGCGATCGCGCTGGTTTTTCGGCAAAGCTTCCGAAGCTGATATTTACGACCGGCGCGTTTTGGCATGGGGAGCTTATGTCGCTTAGAAGGACTGTTGTCAGGTTCCAACCGAAAGCCTCAAGTCTCTATACCGAGCATTCAGGGTGAGCTCCGTGCGTATATTAACTTGGCAGTCAGAAAGGGTTTAGACAACCGTTCGACCATAGGCGACACTCGTTTCCTTTGCCGTGAAGAAGTTAGGATTGAAGATTGAAGGGTACGACAATAACTAAGTATTAAAGAATATATTCAAGATTAAGATACACTTAGACTCCTAATATTAACTACGACTGGGAGTAGAGTTGAAATAGTAAAGTGCGGGGAGGTCTCCAGAGGAAGTCGTTCCTCGGTGGAGCTGGGAGTAGAACTGACGATCTTCGCTGGTGCTCTGACCTCCTTCGGTTGTGGGGGCGCTGCTGCTCCGGGGAGGTACGAGTGGGGCGTACCGTGGTGGGGAATCCTCCGGAGTGGGGATGCCGGGGAATGCTGGTGAGTCGGTTAGTGGAGCGCGTCTTTGGTGTTCTATAGCTAACGCTTGCACACGTCTTACGGTATTACGCATATGGTAACATCAGTGGAAGAGTCGGTAAACGCTTGAGCGCTTCTTATGGTATTACTCGTATGGTAACGTTGGTGGAGGTGTCGGTAATGGGTTGAACGGTAGGATGGGTATCGGGAGAGCGTAGGATAGGGGCTCGAATGTAGTATATCTTCCTATAACTAGTTCGGGTTAATATATATAATCTATGTTCTTATGGCTAGGTCGATTTGAAGGCCCGGGCCTGAAAAGGGTGTCAAATTACGATGTAATTTGACACCTATTTCCAAAATTTTTCGAGCGCCCGGCGCTCGACCCGGCAAGGCGTTGGCTTGCCGAATCCGCATTTATATGGTTACATCAATACGTCGGGAGACGTAACACCTCCCCCCCTGGGAGAAAGAAAAATGATGATAGTCATTTTTCTTCCTCGTCTGAGTCGGCGAGGAGAGACCGTTTCTTATACGATACGTATTTATCAGTACGCTCGATAGAGTTTTCAAAGTCGTTAGAGTTCTTTGTTTTTGAGTCCGTTTGCTCTTCCTTATCGACTATAACGCTTGTTAAAGGGATACACTCGGTCGTGGTACACTTGGGGGGCACTTCACTGACACTTTGTTTGTGCTTTAGGTAAAGGCAGAAGTGCGCCAGGGCACTCCACGATGCTGCGAGGAGCTGGAGACTCCACCCGTAGGCCGCGTGTAGAGCGATCCCGTTGAGGATTGTGTTGATGCAAAGTTTGATGATTCGTATGGCCAAGTATATTCCCATGAACCCAGCCATTATGGAGCCGAATTCGATGAAGGTGCCCCATATTTTCTTGCTAGTTGATTCTGCGATCTGTTTTAAGGTGTCCTCATCCATCAGATTGTGCAGTTTCACGGATCCGTCTGCGTACGATCTGCCTGACGCGCCTTGTGCCAGTGCATTTATTACTGCCATCTTTTCGATAGGGAACATGATGTGCTCATTAAGTTTTTGGATGTCTTCCTGTGTGTATATTCCGCCGGTAGCAAGATTTGTTGGGTCAATGTATTTCCATGCAGATGTTGTTATCGGCTGGAGTGGCGGAGGTGGTATACTCTCTACTGGTCGAGGCGTAATCTTGTACCATGCCCCGTGAATTTGGTAGATCGGTGGAATCAATTCGTTGCATACTCTTTTAGTGCCTGTTCTTGTGAGGATATGCGTGCGTGGTGTCAGGAAGAACGAATTGTTTCTATAGGTGACGGGAAGTTCGTCGTAGCACTCCTCTGTCTTCCTGAGGACGCACTGAACGGGTATGCACTTGACGACGTATATGGCTTCTCCGGCGGGAATGGCCATGTAACCGGGCTCTTTTACCAATGTTGTGGCGACTTCTGCCGGTGATATGTGGATTAGTGAGATAACATTTTTCAAGACCTGGCGTTCCAGTGCGCATTTTTGGTTGATGATGTCTCTATACATTGCGATGATTTGGGACCGGAGGTGCTTCTCGATATACACGAATTTCGTGTTTACATAAGTGAATATGTCCAGGCTATTGATCTTGGTTTTGGTAATTGATTTGAATTTTCCTTCTTTGTCTGTTTCTAGGAGGAGCAGCTTCGGGTGTTCGGTCCGGATTAGCGTGTAGCCGCAGATCTGCGTCCGGCCGGTGCTCGTGAGTGCGAATACGGTGTCGCCGGATGCCACTGTGTAAGTTGGAGTGTTGCTGTGGTTTGGTGTGAAGACTTTGGTAGATCTGCCATCGAAGAGGACTTCATATTTGTTGAAGGCGCACTGGTCGGTAGGCATGCTGTCCCAAAAGGTGAATCCGTCTTCCGGATCCGTGCAGTATTCCCTGTCGAGCGTGCACCGGTGTCCTGTGGGTAGGAGTATCTCATTGGTCGAGATTTTGGTTGAGGCGCTGAAGTTTTTTAGAGTGACTCTGATCACTGCTTGCACTATGACTTGGTTCCAAGTGCCGAAAGGGTCGCTATACGTAGTTCCGCCGCATGTTCCGTCCTGCAGAATGGAACCTGCCAGTGTAATACTTCTCGTGGTGGTGCTGTTGCTCATTAGTCCCACTAATTGGTTGTTGGGCGGTAGCACAAGTACGCCTGAGTTATGCATTGTTTTGCATATGTCTCTTGGAGTGTTGAGAAGGTACTGTTGGCGGCCGTTATTCACTACGGACATGTGGGAGTGCATGCCGCAATAGTAGATGGTCCGATCTATTTCAACTTTGCATTGGAAGGTTGTGGTCTCCTCGAAGTCGACTATCTGGAGGAGCTGAATACTGACGTTTTGGACTGTCGGTTCGGTATCGGAAAATTCGCAGAGCGGTTTGTCTACTGTGGAGAACGTAGTCGCGTTTACGGTCGAACTTCCACAGTCGTAGCCTATCACTGCTGAGGCTGTACGTATGAGAGTGAAGATCAGAAGTGGTGCGGTCATGTTCATGTTGGCGGTGTTGGATGCAGACTGAGGGTTGTCTCGGAGCTCGCTCACTGTTTTATACCGGTGCTGTCCTATGTTCCGAGTGGTGGGGTTTGGGGTTTGGGGTGGGGGCGAACGCGTCTCTGTTACACTTTGCACTCTGAGGTGTCCTGTTGGGGCGTGTTTCAGTTTGTCCGTATGGACCACTCGCGAACCAGACTTATAGTTTATCCTTACATTTCTATCGCTTATACATTCCACAATTTCGTACGGGCCGGAATATTCGTCGTCGAACTTACTTTTACGCGGCTCTTTGAGTAGATACACATTGTCCCCGACGGAAAAGGATTGAGCATTCGTTTTCCTGTCGTAATACTTTTTAGAGCGATACTTTGCGGATTCCAAGTTCTCTCGGGCTTTCCCTACTGTTTCGGAGATTCTTGATTGAAGATTTTCTAAATATTTGTTGTATGACTCGTCTGACGAGTCGTGCATTGCGGTATTTGCTGAGGGAGTCCTAGCTATTGTACCGAAGACAAGCTCGTGAGGGGTGAACAGTGTGCCTTCGTGCGTACTCGTGTTATATGAGAAGGTTGCGAACGGCAGCCACTCGTCCCAGTTTCCCTTCGTTATGTACTGTTTCAGATATTCCGTTAAAACGTGGTGAGAACGTTCTACTGAGCCGTTGCTTTGGGGTCTGAACGCGGTTGTTTTGAATTGTGTGATCTTGAATCGCTTAGCTACATTTCTCATGAGAGAACTGAGGAAATTCGTTCCTTGATCAGTCAGTATACCCTTTGGCGCGCCGAAACGGCAAATAAATTCCTGGGTAAACGCATTCGCGATTTCTATCGCGTTCGCGTTTCTTAGTGGGATGGCTAGGGAGTATTTTGTGAGGAGGTCTTGGATTGTTAAGATGTAGGAGAAGTCGTTAGGTGAAGTGGGAAGCGGGCCTACAATATCCATTGAAACTTTCTCGAAAGCGCTACCGGGCGTGTCAGTTATCGTCATGGGTTGTCTTGTTTTAACGCGGACTAATTTTTTTCGTTGGCATGATTCACACGAATTTACGAATTCTTGGACTTCTTTTTTGAGTGTGGGCCAAAAATATCTTTCCCTGATTCTCCTGTACGTTTTCGTAATGCCTTTGTGTCCCGCGAAGGCTGAGTCGTGGTTTTCAGATATTATGGAGGATCGATCGTTGATCGGGGGTATACGAACTTCGTTACCGCAGGCGAAAATTTGTGTGTTGGTGTTTGAAAATAGTTCTAAGAGAATTTTGTAAATGCTGATCCAGGGTGTCTCGTCTATTGATATCTTTGATATGCTAAAGGAATCGAGTTGTAGTTCGGTCACGACGTCCAGTATTGATCTGAGAGACTCTGTTATGTTTTCGTGCGAGGCCGCGTGATGTTTTGTGGATTTTATGGGGAGTAGGATTAATTTCTTCTTTCCGGAGTTCAATACTTTTGCCCTGGACAACGTTAGGTTTTCGAGTGGTGGTATTCTACCGGCTGAGAACAGATCTACTGCCCCGGGGTCCACGGGTTGGCCGTCCATTGTTATGAACGCCACCAGGTTATCGTCGCGCATAATCAACCGGTCGCGTGTATGCACGAACGTTCTTCTATTTGGTTTCGCGGGGTGGTTGTATTGTTCGAATATGTTCTCGCTACTGTCGGTTTCCGATTGTGATTCGGGGCTGGACGTGACTGCTCTGTCGGTGGGCGTGTCCACTGTTATCGTAGGAGAGCGAGGAGTGTGCGGAGGGGAATGGGCGGTTGGGGATTGGTGAGATGAAGGCGAGGCGTTGGGTGAAAATGGCAGATCTTTTCGTGAAGATGGCGGGCTAGGTGGCGGTTGGTTGGGGCGGGGAGTGGAAGGAACATTTCGCGATGGTGGCCGTCGGCCGAGGATTGGTGACGGGTTCTGTGGGGTGGGTGGAAGGGGTCGCGGTGGTCGTTTAACGGCGTCGAACATGTCGGAGGACCCGGAGCCAGAGGACATTGGAAGGGTGCTCACGGGGTTGCGTGAAAGCGCGTCCGCGTTTAAATTGGTTTTTCCTGTTTTGTAAGTGATCCGGTAATCGAACTCGGCCAGTTTCAGGCGCCAACGGAGCAGCCTGGACGTAGGGTCTTTGACTGAGTTCATCCACACGAGTGGCTGATGATCTGTGATTAGGTTGAATTTGTGGCCGTAGATGTATGGCCGGAAATATTGCGTACAGTAAATGATGGCTAGGCACTCCTTCTCGATGGTTGAGTAATTTAATTCTGCACCGTGAAGTAGGCGAGATGCGTACGCGATGGGACGATCTTTCCCCTGTTCTCCCTGGCTAAGAATGCCGCCTATGGCATACCCCGAAGCATCTGTTGTTATGTTAAATTCTTTAGAGAAATCTGGATACTGTAATAGCGGCTCCGTGGTCAACACTTCTCGTAACGTGTGAAAGGCGTTTTCCTGTTGTTGACCCCAAACGAACTTGGTGTCCTTTTTTAGCAGCGTGGTTAGTGGTTTCGAGATGTTTGAAAAGTTTTTGATAAACCGTCTGTAATAGCCCGACAGACCAAGGAACTCGCGAAGGCTCTTTACGTTTTTGGGTTTGGGGAATTCTTTGACCGCAATAATTTTCTGTGGACAGGGCTTAACTCCGTCCTCCCCTATTATGTGGCCGAGGTACGCTACCTCGCGGTGCAAAAATCCGCATTTCGACGGTTGTAGTTTAAGGTTCGCGTCCCGCAACCTTTGGGCAAGCTTGTTGAACTTGGACTTGTGCTCTGATAAACTTCTCGCGTAGATAACTATGTCATCCAGGTACACGAAGAGCTCCGTGCCCTGGAGACCCGATAAAATATTGTCCATTAGCCTCTGAAAGGTGGCGGGGTCGTTCCGTAGGCCGAAGGGCATCCTTTTGAACTCGTAGTGTCCGTAAGGGGTTGAGAATGCCGTTTTCGCCGCGTCTTCGGGTTCCATTTCGATTTGGTGGAACCCGCTGGCCAAATCGAAAACGCTAAAATATTTTGCACTGCCGAGTTGATCTAAGATTTCTAGGATGCTTGGTAACGGGTAGGCATCCGGGATCGACTTTTCGTTTAAAGACCTGAAATCGACTACCATACGCCACCTTTTGTTCCCGTCGGCGTCGGGTTTCTTCGGGACAATCCACAAAGGGCTATTGAATGGTGACTTGGAAGGAGCTACGATATTTTGTTCCAACAGCTCCTTCATCTGGTTATTGATTTCCTCTTTGTGGATTGGAGGATATCTATACTGTTTTACATGTACGGGTATTTCGTCGGTTGTTATAATTTTATGTTTTACCGCGTTAGTCTTTCCCAGAGGCTCACCCGGGAGGTGGAAGACGTCGTGGTATTCGTAAATGATTTGGTCGACGTGTGATCTCTCCTCTTTGCTGAGATGACTCGTACTTATTATGTCGGTGATCTCTTTACGTCGCGAGTTAGGAGAGCTGGATTCGAAGTATTGAGCAACTGAATGAATTGAAATTGAATTGGTCTCGCGTGATTCCGCGGTATACTCGATGCCTTCCACCTCCTCCAGCTCCATGGTCGGCATGGGGAGGTCGACAGCCTTGTCCGAAGTGTTTACGCAGTTAACGAATGCTTTTCCGTTAGAGATTTTGACTAAGCAATGCGGCACCATCACGCCTGGTGTTAATTCGCATTTTCTAATGTAGCCTATTTCCGGGCCGGTGGCGTTCACCGCGATACACGCGCTCGCGCGTGGTCCGATAATACACCTATCTGCTGATAAAAACGAGAATTTATTTCCGTTCCAGACCAGGCTTTTGGTTCTGAACGATATCTCTGCCTCTCCCGAGAGGAATGCTGCTCCCAAAATTCCGTCCGCAGGAATTGGGAACGTATCAGGCACCACGTGGAATTCCACCACTGCGTTTGCTATGTTGACGGTGGTAGAACCCAGGGTTGCAACGCTTTCGTCAGTGATCCCCGATATATTAATACTTTTCGCGACATCTACGACTATGCTTGGGTTAAGGAGCGATGCCTTGATTATATTCGGCTCGGCTCCAGTGTCGATCATAAATTTTCCGGTGGAAGGAAAGTCGGGGGACGAAACCATTACGTGTGGCACTTTGGTATCGGGGCTTAATGTGACTCGCGACACTCTTCCTCTGGTACAGTGTGTTCGCTCGATAACGTCCGGATCGATTGTGGGCGCGAGTTTTCGGTTACCTCCCGTCGCGGGTTCGGGTGAGACGGGAGGGGCCTCCCGTTTCCCTGCTGTTCGCGTATGCGGTTGTTGTACTCTCGCTTGCGACATTCGTGAATGTCGTGTCCCGGCGTCTTGCAGTAATTGCAAAATTTCTGCTGGTTTCGCGGGTATGAAGAGGAATTACCTTCGCGTCTGGGTGGAGGTATGTATACGTCGCGGCTTGGTGTGGCGTAATTGCTGCGCGGTCGTTCGTAAGAGTCGTTGGTGGGAACTCGACGGTCGGGCTGCGGTGGCGTATCGCGATAAGGTGAGCGCGGCGGTTCGTGGGAACGCGCCTCGCGGAACGGTGCGGGCGACGGTGACCGATATCGGCTTATCTCGGCGCGGATGTTTGGTCTGGTGTCGCGTTGGGTTTCGCCCCGGTTATCGCAGAACCGAACCTCGCGGATGTTATGCTTCTCGTATCTCACCTTATCGAGCTCTAGTTCCTTAAAGACGCTTATCGCTTCGTCATACACGCGGTGGAGAGGTTTATCTCTAAGGGGCCTGAGCTGCGACCGAATCGTGGGAACGGATCCTCGAATGAGGCAGTCCCTCGTGAAGTCGTCTATTTCAAATATATCGGTGCGGCTTCTGTTGCAATCGATTATTGCATCGCGCAGATCTTTGACGCGACTAATGTAGTCTAATATGTGTTCGTTCGGACGCATGAAAATATTCGACAACTCTCCGCGATAGTGGTCGACAGTGTGGCATGATCCGAAAACGTTTTTCAATCTGTCGCAAACTCCCGAGACTGTTCTTATAGGCCAGTCTTCTATTGCAATGTATGCGCGTCCGCGTAATTTACTGACTATTAATTTTGCGAGAGTACCTTCCGCGTGTGGAGGAATCAGGGTCCTGGCTCGGAGGCACGTGCGAGTGAATTGGAGGACCGGCGGTTGAGATCCGTCGAACGTGGGTATGGATTCGGCCGCGGCCTTCAATGTTAGTCCGGAATTATCTGGTTCGGGCATACTGCCTGTGTTCTGATTCGTTATTTCTGAGGCGCCCGAAGAAAGGGGGTTTTGTACGCGCGTTGCTTCGGTTTTTAAGATTTCGAGTTGTTCGCGTAATTGGGCGTTCTCGTTGTGGATGGCTTCGCGGTCTAGGTCCATCTCTGACTGCGCTAGGGATACTTGAGATTGAAATTCCTCCTTTTTCCTCTCTAAGCTATTAGCTTGTTCTAGGAGGCGAGCCTCTTTATTAGCGAGGGTCTTCTGGATCGCGAATAATTCGTCCTGCGTTAACTGTTTGGACTTGAGGTCGTATGTTTGCGAGCGTGTAGAAACCGCTGGAGGATTCGCGGGCATCATGAGAGGTTTAGCGATCCCACCGCTGCCACCAAATTGTTACGTCCCGCGGCGTCGTTTCCCGAAAATATATATATATTCGCACGAATACCGCGGATCAAGACGTACGTTGCAAACCTTTGGGTACACACGCGACTCGTACGTTCGGTGTATTACCGGGATCTCATGCGTTCGCGAATAGGCGGTTTACAAAAAGCACTCACCGGACGGTCTAGTACATCGGGTCGATAGACCGGGCGACCTCGAGGGCTCGGAGTGCGGCTCGCTTCAAGATGAACGTCGTGTAACGCCTTCGACGTGGGTCTCCTTTCGCGTAGACTGGAGGGTAGGACGTGGTATCGTCTATGTCGATCGGACGGGGCTCGCTCCACTGGACCAGCTCGACGTATGGATGTCTCACGGCTCGCTGAAGCTGGGCGATGATACGGGCCTCGTAGTTTCGTTGGCGGTCGAATCTCCGTGAGCCGTCAGCGATCGCGCTGGTTTTTCGGCAAAGCTTCCGAAGCTGATATTTACGACCGGCGCGTTTTGGCATGGGGAGCTTATGTCGCTTAGAAGGACTGTTGTCAGGTTCCAACCGAAAGCCTCAAGTCTCTATACCGAGCATTCAGGGTGAGCTCCGTGCGTATATTAACTTGGCAGTCAGAAAGGGTTTAGACAACCGTTCGACCATAGGCGACACTCGTTTCCTTTGCCGTGAAGAAGTTAGGATTGAAGATTGAAGGGTACGACAATAACTAAGTATTAAAGAATATATTCAAGATTAAGATACACTTAGACTCCTAATATTAACTACGACTGGGAGTAGAGTTGAAATAGTAAAGTGCGGGGAGGTCTCCAGAGGAAGTCGTTCCTCGGTGGAGCTGGGAGTAGAACTGACGATCTTCGCTGGTGCTCTGACCTCCTTCGGTTGTGGGGGCGCTGCTGCTCCGGGGAGGTACGAGTGGGGCGTACCATGTGGTGGGGAATCCTCCGGAGTGGGGATGCCGGGGAATGCTGGTGAGTCGGCTAGTGGAGCGCGTCTTTGGTGTTCTATAGCTAACGCTTGCACACGTCTTACGGTATTACGCATATGGTAACAACAGTGGAAGAGTCGGTAAACGCTTGAACGCTTCTTATGGTATTACTCGTATGGTAACGTTGGTGGAGGTGTCGGTAATGGGTTGAACGGTAGGATGGGTATCGGGAGAGCGTAGGATAGGGGCTCGAATGTAGTATATCTTCCTATAACTAGTTCGGGTTAATATATATAATCTATGTTCTTATGGCTAGGTCGATTTGAAGGCCCGGGCCTGAAAAGGGTGTCAAATTACGATGTAATTTGACACCTATTTCCAAAATTTTTCGAGCGCCCGGCGCTCGACCCGGCAAGGCGTTGGCTTGCCGAATCCGCATTTATATGGTTACATCAATACGTCGGGAGACGTAACAATATACACGTTTTCGCTTCAAATTCGTGCGAAATAGCGATTTTAAACAAACGATTTAGCTTCAAATTCATGTGATATGAACAATTTAGCTTCAGATTAATGCGAAATACACGAATTAGCTTTAAATCAACGCGAAACATACGATTTAGCTTCAATATCATGCGATATACACGATTTCGCTTCAAATTCGTGCGAAATAGCGATTTTAAACAAACGATTTAGCTTCAAAATCATGTGATATGAACAATTTAGCTTCAGATTAATGTGAAATACACGAATTAGCTTTAAATCAACGCGAAACATACGATTTAGCAGAAATATCATGCGATATACACGATTTCGCTTCAAATTCTTGCGAAATAGCGATTTTAAACAAACGATTTAGCTTCAAATTCATGCGAAATGAACAATTTAGCATCAGATTAATGCGAAATACACGAATTAGCTTTAAATCAATGCGAAACATACGATTTATCGTCAATATCATGCGAAACACACGATTTCGATTCAAATTCGTGCGAAGTAGGGATTTTAAACAAACGATTTAGCTTCAAATTCATGCGAAATGAACAATTTAGCTTCAGATTAATGCGACATACACGAATTAGCTTTAAATCAATGCGAAACATACGATTTATCGTCAATATCATGCGAAACACACGATTTCGCTTCAAATTCGTGCGAAATAGAGATTTTAAACAAAGATTTAGCTTCAAATTCATGCGAAATGAACAATTTAGCTTCAGATTAATGCGAAATACACGAATTGGCTTTAAATCAACGCGAAACATACGATTTAACTTCAATATCAAGCGATATACACGATTTCGCTTCAAATTCGTGAGAAATAGCGATTTTAAACAAACGATTTAGCTTCAAATTCATGCGAAATGAACAATTTAGCTTCAGATTCATGCGAAATACACGAAATAGCTTTAAATCAACGGGAAACATACGATTTAACTTCAATATCAAGCGATATACACGATTTCGCTTCAAATTCGTGAGAAATAGCGATTTTAAACAAACGATTTAGCTTCAAATTCATGCGAAATGAACAATTTAGCTTCAGATTCATGCGAAATACACGAATTAGCTTTAAATCAACGCGAAACATACGATTTAGCTTCAATATCATGCGAAACACACGATTTCGATTCAAATTCGTGCGAAGTAGAGATTTTAAACAAACGATTTAGCTTCAAATTCATGCGAAATGAACAATTTAGCTTCAGATTAATGCGAAATACACGAATTAGCTTTAAATCAACGCGAAACATACGATTTAGCTTCAATATCATGCGAAACACACGATTTCGATTGAAATTCGTGCGAAATAGCGATTTTCAACAAACGATTTAGCTTCAAATTCATGCGATATGAACTATTTAACTTCAGATTCATGCGAAATACACGAATTAGCTTTAAATCAATGCGAAACATACGATTTATCGTCAATATCATGCGAAACACACGATTTCGCTTCAAATTCGTGCGAAATAGAGATTTTAAACAAAGATTTAGCTTCAAATTCATGCGAAATGAACAATTTAGCTTCAGATTAATGCGAAATACACGAATTGGCTTTAAATGAACGCGAAACATACGATTTAGCTTCAATATCATGCGATATACACGATTTCGCTTCAAATTCGTGCGAAATAGCGATTTTAAACAAACGATTTAGCTTCAAATTCATGTGATATGAACAATTTAGCTTCAGATTAATGTGAAATACACGAATTAGCTTTAAATCAACGCGAAACATACGATTTAGCAGAAATATCATGCGATATACACGATTTCGCTTCAAATTCTTGCGAAATAGCGATTTTAAACAAACGATTTAGCTTCAAATTCATGCGAAATGAACAATTTAGCTTCAGATTAATGCGAAATACACGAATTAGCTTTAAATCAATGCGAAACATACGATTTATCGTCAATATCATGCGAAACACACGATTTCGATTCAAATTCGTGCGAAGTAGGGATTTTAAACAAACGATTTAGCTTCAAATTCATGCGAAATGAACAATTTAGCTTCAGATTAATGCGAAATACACGAATTAGCTTTAAATCAATGCGAAACATACGATTTATCGTCAATATCATGCGAAACACACGATTTCGCTCCAAATTCGTGCGAAATAGCGATTTTAAACAAAGATTTAGCTTCAAATTCATGCGAAATGAACAATTTGGCTTCAGATTAATGCGAAATACACGAATTAGCTTTACATCAACGCGAAACATACGATTTAGCAGAAATATCATGCGATATACACGATTTCGCTTCAAATTCGTGAGAAATAGTGATTTTAAACAAACGATTTAGCTTCAAATTCATGCGAAATGAACAATTTAGCTTCAGATTCATGCGAAATACACGAAATAGATTTAAATCAACGGGAAACATACGATTTAACTTCAATATCAAGCGATATACACGATTTCGCTTCAAATTCGTGCGAAGTAGGGATTTTAAACAAACGATTTAGCTTCAAATTCATGCGAAATGAACAATTTAGCTTCAGATTAATGCGAAATACACGAATTAGCTTTAAATCAATGCGAAACATACGCTTTATCGTCAATATCATGCGAAACACACGATTTCGCTTCAAATTCGTGCGAAATAGAGATTTTAAACAAAGATTTAGCTTCAAATTCATGCGAGATGAACAATTTAGATTCAGATTCATGCGAAATACACGAATAAGCTTTAAATCAACGCGAAACATACGATTTAGCAGAAATATCATGCGATATACACGATTTCGCTTCAAATTCGTGAGAAATAGCGATTTTAAACAAACGATTTAGCTTCAAATTCATGCGAAATGAACAATTTAGCTTCAGATTCATGCGAAATACACGAAATAGCTTTAAATCAACGGGAAACATACGATTTAACTTCAATATCAAGCGATATACACGATTTCGCTTCAAATTCGTGAGAAATAGCGATTTTAAACAAACGATTTAGCTTCAAATTCATGCGAAATGAACAATTTAGCTTCAGATTCTTGCGAAATACACGAATTAGCTTTAAATCAACGCGAAACATACGATTTAGCTTCAATATCATGCGAAACACACGATTTCGATTCAAATTCGTGCGAAGTAGAGATTTTAAACAAACGATTTAGCTTCAAATTCATGCGAAATGAACAATTTAACTTCAGATTCATGCGAAATACACGAATTAGATTTAAATCAACGCGAAACATACCGATTTAGCTTCAATATCATGCGATATACACGATTTCGCTTCAAATTCGTGCGAAATAGCGATTTTAAACAAACGATTTAGCTTCAAATTCATGCGAAATGAACAATTTAGCTTCAGATTAATGCGAAATACACGAATTAGCTTTACATCAACGCGAAACATACGATTTAGTTTCAATATCAAGCGAAACACACGATTTCGCATCAAATTCGTGCGAAATAGCGATTTTAAACAAACGATTTAGCTTCAAATTCATGTGATATGAACAATTTAGCTTCAGATTAATGCGAAATACACGAATTAGCTCTAAATCAACGCGAAACATACGATTTAGCAGAAATATCATGCGATATACACGATTTCGCTTCAAATTCTTGCGAAATAGCGATTTTAAACAAACGATTTAGCTTCAAATTCATGTGATATGAACTATTTAACATCAGATTAATGCGAAATACAGGAATTAGCTTTAAAATCAACGCGAAACATACGATTTAACTTCAATATCAAGCGATATACACGATTTCGCTTCAAATTGGTGAGAAATAGCGATTTTAAAGAAACGATTTAGCTTCAAATTCATGCGAAATGAACAATTAGCTTCAGATTCATGCGAAATACACGAATTGGCTTTAAATCAACGCGAAACATACGATTTAGTTTCAATATCAAGCGAAACACACGATTTCGCTTCAAATTCGTGCGAAATAGCGATTTTAAACAAACGATTTAGCTTCAAATTCATGTGATATGAACAATTTAGCTTCAGATTAATGCGAAATACACGAATTAGCTTTAAATCAACGCGAAACATACGATTTAGCTTCAATATCATGCGATATACACGATTTCGCTTCAAATTCGTGCGAAATAGCGATTTTAAACAAACGATTTAGCTTCAATTCATGTGATATGAACTATTTAACTTCAGATTCATGCGAAATACACGAATTAGCTTTAAATCAACGCGAAACATACGATGTAACTTCAATATCATGCGAAACACACGATTTCGCTTCAAATTCTTGCGAAATAGAGATTTTAAACAAACGATTTAGCTTCAAATTCATGCGAAATGAACAATTTAGCTTCAGATTAATGCGAAATACACGAATTAGCTTTAAATCAATGCGAAACATACGATTTATCGTCAATATCATGCGAAACACACGATTTCGATTCAAATTCGTGCGAAGTAGGGATTTTAAACAAACGATTTAGCTTCAAATTCATGCGAAATGAACAATTTAGCTTCAGATTAATGCGAAATACACGAATTAGCTTTAAATCAATGCGAAACATACGCTTTATCGTCAATATCATGCGAAACACACGATTTCGCTTCAAATTCGTGCGAAATAGAGATTTTAAACAAAGATTTAGCTTCAAATTCATGCGAAATGAACAATTTAGATTCAGATTCATGCGAAATACACGAATTAGCTTTAAATCAACGCGAAACATACGATTTAGCAGAAATATCATGCGATATACACGATTCGCTTCAAATTCGTGAGAAATAGCGATTTTAAACAAACGATTTAGCTTCAAATTCATGCGAAATGAACAATTTAGCTTCAGATTCATGCGAAATACACGAAATAGCTTTAAATCAACGGGAAACATACGATTTAACTTCAATATCAAGCGATATACACGATTTCGCTTCAAATTCGTGAGAAATAGCGATTTTAAACAAACGATTTAGCTTCAAATTCATGCGAAATGAACAATTTAGCTTCAGATTCATGTGAAATACACGAATTAGCTTTAAATCAACGCGAAACATACGATTAGCTTCAATATCATGCGAAACACACGATTTCGATTCAAATTCGTGTGAAGTAGAGATTTTAAACAAACGATTTAGCTTCAAATTCATGCGAAATGAACAATTTAACTTCAGATTCATGCGAAATACACGAATTAGATTTAAATCAACGCGAAACATACGATTTAGCTTCAATATCATGCGATATACACGATTTCGCTTCAAATTCGTGCGAAATAGCGATTTTAAACAAACGATTTAGCTTCAAATTCATGCGAAATGAACAATTTAGCTTCAGATTAATGCGAAATACACGAATTAGCTTTACATCAACTCGAAACATACGATTTAGCAGAAATATCATGCGATATACACGATTTCGCTTCAAATTCTTGCGAAATAGCGATTTTAAGCAAACGATTTAGCTTCAAATTCATGCGATATGAACTATTTAACTTCAGATTCATGCGAAATACACGAATTAGCTTTAAATCAATGCGAAACATACGATTTATCGTCAATATCATGCGAAACACACGATTTCGCTTCAAATTCGTGCGAAATAGAGATTTTAAACAAAGATTTAGCTTCAAATTCATGCGAAATGAACAATTTAGCTTCAGATTAATGCGAAATACACGAATTGGCTTTAAATCAACGCGAAACATACGATTTAGTTTCAATATCAAGCGAAACACACGATTTCGCTTCAAATTCGTGCGAAATAGCGATTTTAAACAAACGATTTAGCTTCAAATTCATGTGATATGAACAATTTAGCTTCAGATTAATGCGAAATACACGAATTAGCTCTAAATCAACGCGAAACATACGATTTAGCAGAAATGTCATGCGATATACACGATTTCGCTTCAAATTCTTGCGAAATAGCGATTTTAAACAAACGATTTAGCTTCAAATTCATGTGATATGAACTATTTAACATCAGATTAATGCGAAATACACGAGTTAGCTTTAAATCAACGCGAATCATACGATGTAACTTCAATATCATGCGAAACACACGATTTCGATTCAAATTCGTGCGAAATAGAGATTTTAAACAAACGATTTAGCTTCATATTCATGCGAAATGAACAATTTAGCTTCAGATTCATGCGAAATACACGAATTAGCTTTAAATCAACGCGAAACATACGATTTAGCAGAAATATCACGCGAATACACGATTTCGCTTCAAATTCTTGCGAAATAGCGATTTTAAACAAACGATTTAGCTTCAAATTCATGCGAAATGAACAATTTAGCTTCAGGTTAATGCGAAATACACGAATTAGCTTTAAATCAATGCGAAACATACGATTTATCGTCAATATCATGCGAAACACACGATTTCGATTCAAATTCGTGCGAAGTAGGGATTTTAAACAAACGATTTAGCTTCAAATTCATGCGAAATGAACAATTGAGCTTCAGATTAATGCGAAATACACGAATTGGCTTCAAATCAACGCGAAACATACGATTTAGTTTCAATATCAAGCGAAACACACGATTTCGCTTCAAATTCGTGCGAAATAGCGATTTTAAACAAACGATTTAGCTTCAATTCATGTGATATGAACAATTTAGCTTCAGATTAATGCGAAATACACGAATTAGCTTTAAATCAACGCGAAACAAACGATTTAGCTTCAATATCATGCGATATACACGATTTCGCTTCAAATTCGTGCGAAATAGCGATTTTAAACAAAACGATTTAGCTTCAAAATCATGTGATATGAACAATTTAGCTTCAGATTAATGTGAAATACACGAATTAGCTTTAAATCAACGCGAAAACATACGATTTAGCAGAAATATCATGCGATATACACGATTTCGCTTCAAATTCTTGCGAAATAGCGATTTTAAACAAACGATTTAGCTTCAAATTCATGCGAAATGAACAATTTAGCTTCAGATTAATGCGAAATACACGAATTAGCTTTAAATCAATGCGCAAACATACGATTTATCGTCAATATCATGCGAAACACACGATTTCGATTCAAATTCGTGCGAAGTAGGGATTTTAAACAAACGATTTAGCTTCAAATTCATGCGAAATGAACAATTTAGCTTCAGATTAATGCGAAATACACGATTTAGCTTTAAATCAATGCGAAACATACGATTTATCGTCAATATCATGCGAACACACACGATTTCGCTTCAAATTCGTGCGAAATAGAGATTTTAAACAAAGATTTAGCTTTCAAATTCATGCGAAATGAACAATTTAGCTTCAGATTAATGCGAAATACACGAATTGGCTTTAAATCAACGCGAAACATACGATTTAACTTCAATATCAAGCGATATACACGATTTCGCTTCAAATTCGTGAGAAATAGCGATTTTAACAAACGATTTAGCTTCAAATTCATGCGAAATGAACAATTTAGCTTCAGATTCCATGCGAAATACACGAAATAGCTTTAAATCACGGGAAACATACGATTTAACTTCAATATCAAGCGATATACACGATTTCGCTTCAAATTCGTGAGAAATAGCGATTTTAAACAAACGATTTAGCTTCAAATTCATGCGAAATGAACAATTTAGCTTCAGATTCATGCGAAATACACGAATTAGCTTTAAATCAACGCGAAACATACGATTTAGCTTCAATATCATGCGAAACACACGATTTCGATTCAAATTCGTGCGAAGTAGAGATTTTAAACAAACGATTTAGCTTCAAATTCATGCGAAATGAACAATTAGCTTCAGATTAATGCGAAATACACGAATTAGCTTTAAATCAACGCGAACATACGATTTAGCTTCAATATCATGCGAAACACACGATTTCGATTGAAATTCGTGCGAAATAGCGATTTTCAACAAACGATTTAGCTTCAAATTCATGCGATATGAACTATTTAACTTCAGATTCATGCGAAATACACGAATTAGCTTTAAAACAATGCGAAACATACGATTTATCGTCAATATCATGCGAAACACACGATTTCGCTTCAAATTCGTGCGAATAGAGATTTTAAACAAAGATTTAGCTTCAAATTCATGCGAAATGAACAATTTAGCTTCAGATTAATGCGAAATACACGAATTGGCTTTAAATCAACGCGAAACATACGATTTAGCTTCAATATCATGCGATATACACGATTTCGCTTCAAATTCGTGCGAAATAGCGATTTTAAACAAACGATTTAGCTTCAAATTCATGTGATATGAACAATTTAGCTTCAGATTAATGTGAAATACACGAATTAGCTTTAAATCAACGCGAAACATACGATTTAGCAGAAATATCATGCGATATACACGATTTCGCTTCAAATTCTTGCGAAATAGCGATTTTAAACAAACGATTTAGCTTCAAATTCATGCGAAATGAACAATTAGCTTCAGATTAATGCGAAATACACGAATTAGCTTTAAATCAATGCGAAACATACGATTTATCGTCAATATCATGCGAAACACACGATTTCGATTCAAATTCGTGCGAAGTAGGGATTTTAACAAACGATTTAGCTCAAATTCATGCGAAATGAACAATTTAGCTTCAGATTAATGCGAAATACACGAATAGCTTTAAATCAATGCGAAACATACGATTTATCGTCAATATCATGCGAAACACACGATTTCGCTCCAAATTCGTGCGAAATAGTGATTTTAAACAAAGATTTAGCTTCAAATTCATGCGAAATGGAACAATTTGTCTTCAGATTAATGCGAAATACACGAATTAGCTTTTACATCAACGCGAAACATACGATTTAGCAGAAATATCATGCGATATACACGATTTCGCTTCAAATTCGTGAGAAATAGTGATTTTAAACAAACGATTTAGCTTCAAATTCATGCGAAATGAACAATTTAGCTTCAGATTCATGCGAAATACACGAAATAGATTTAAATCAACGGGAAACATACGATTTAACTTCAATATCAAGCGATATACACGATTTCGCTTCAATTCGTGCGAAATAGCGATTTTAAACAAATGATTTAGCTTCAAATTCATGCGAAATGAACAATTTAGCTTCAGATTAATGCGAAATACACGAATTAGCTTTACATCAACGCGAAACATACGATTTAGCAGAAATATCATGCGATATACACGATTTCGCTTCAAATTCTTGCGAAA